>NW_006408968.1:661245-695043 GCF_000296735.1 Chrysochloris asiatica
ACCAGAGCTCCTTTGGTATTGCTGATGGAGAACCTTACTGCACCTCTACCCTAGCTGCTATCAAGCCCTGTCCCCCCCCCCTCCACCTGCCTCCATAACTTTTTTTTGTGGGACTAGTAGTCATTGATCAATATCCCTACATCTATCAATCGATTCTACCACTCTTGTATCAGTTTGTCATACTGTGATGGCTTATGTGTTCCTGTGATTCTGGAAGCTATGCCACTGGTATTTTAAATACCAGCAAGGTCTCCCATGGTGGACAGGTTCAGATAAGATTCCAGACTAAGACAGACTAGGAATAAGGGGGAGAGACAGACAATTTCCAAATATTTAGTCACTGAAAGCCTTATGAATAGTGGTGGAACACTGTCAGCACCAGAATATTGAATATAGAAACATAAAAGTCACCAGAATATTGTCAGATATAGTGCTGGAAGATGAATCCCTCAGGTTGAAAGGCACTCAAAACATGAATGGAGAAATCTGCTACCTCAAAGTAGAGTTGACCGTGATAACACTAATGGAGTACAATTTTTGGAACCTTCATTTGCTGATGGAGCAGAACTCAAAATTAGGAGTAACGACTGTAAACATCCATTAATAATCAGAATATGGAACGTATGAATTATGAATCTAGAAAATTGGAAGTTAGCAAAAATGAAATGTATCACATAGAGACCAATACCCTAGGCATTAATGATCTGAAATGGACTACTATGATTGGTCATTTTGAATCTGAAAACCACATGATTTAATATGCCAAGAATGACAAATTGAAGAGGAATGGTGTCACATTCATCATCAAAAAGAGCATTTCAAGATACATCTTGAAGTACAGCACTGTCTGTGGTAGGGTAATATCCATATACCTACAAGGAAGACCAGTTAATATAACTATTATTCAAGTTTACTCACCAAGTTCTCAAACTAGTTATGGTGAAATTGAAGATCTATTCTATCAATTCCTTCAGTCTCACAATGATTTAAAAAAACAATACAGTCAAGATGTATTAACAACTACTGGTAATTGAAATGCAAAGGTTGGAAACAAAGAGGAGTTTTTGGTGACAGAAATGATGCTGAAGATTGCATAATAGAGTTTTACAAGACCAATGACATATTCATTGTAAATTCCTTTTTTAAACAACATAAAAGATGGAGTCTTGGTGTGACATTGTGGGATAATGCACTGGACCGCAAGGTCGAATTGAACTGCAAGGTTGGCAGTTCAAACTCACGAGCCACTGCTTGGAAGCTCTATACAGGGTCACTGTTAGTCAGAACTGACTCTATGGACCCCACCAGATGGAATACACAGAAATCAAATCGACTATGTCTGTGAAAACAGACAACGGAAAAGTTCCATACCATCAGTTAAAACAAAGCTAGGGGCAGACTGGAACAAGACTATCAACTGTTCATTTGCAAGTTCAGGCTGAAGCTGAAGAAAATTAAGTACACATGAGTCAAACTATGACCTTGAATATATCCCACCTAAATTTAGACATCATCTCAAGAACAGATTTACTGCATTAAACACTAAGGACAGAAGACCAGAAGAGTTATGGGATGACATCAGGACCATCATACAGGAAGAAAGCAAAAAGTCATTAAGAAGACAAGAAAGAAGGAAAAGACCAAAATGGATGTCAGAAGAGAAAATTGCTGTCCACTATAGAGATGCTGAAGCAAATGGAAGAAAGGAGGCAAAAAAGCTTAATAGAATATTTGAAAGGGCAGCTTGAGAAGACGAAGTCAAATATAATGAAATGTGCAAAGATCTGGAGTCCGAAAACCAAAAGCAAAGAACATGCTCAGCATTTCTCAAATGGAGGGAACTGAATAAAAAATCCAAGCCTCAACTTGAAATATTGAAGGATTCTATGACCAAAAAATGGAGTCCTGGTGTGGTGCTGCAGATTATTGCCCTGTGGGCTATTGCAATGTTGGTTTGAGCTGCAAGGTTGGCAGTTCAAGCTCCCCAGCTGCTCCTCAGAAACCTGCACAGGGTTGCTATGAATTGGAACCAACTCAATGGCATTTAACAACAACAATGGGCAAAATTGAATGATGCACAAAGCATCAAAGTAAGATGGACGGAATACGCAACGTTACTATAACAAAAAGAAATGGTCGATGTTCAACCCTTTCAAGAGGTAACATATGATCAAGAGCCAATGATCCTGAAGGAAGAAGCCAAAGGTGTACTGAAGACATTGGCAAAGAACAAGACTCTGGGAATTGATGGAGTACAAATTGTGATCTTTCAACAAAGTGAGGTGGCACTGGAGGCACTCACTCATGTATACCAAGAAATTTGGAAGACAGCTACCAGGCCAATTGTTTGGGAAAGATCCATATTTGTGTCCATTTCAAACAGAGGTGACTCAACAGAATGTGGAAATTATTGGATATCATTAATATTGCACACAAGTAAAATTTTGCTAAAGATAATCTAAAAATGGCTGCAATAGTACATTGACAGGGAACTGCCAGAGGTTTAAATTGGATTCAAATGAAGATGTAGAATGAGGGATATCATTGCTGACATCAGATGTATCTCAGTTGGAGGCAGAGAATACCAGAAAGACATTTGTTGTAGTTATTAATCGTCATTGAGTTGGTTCTGACCCATAACAACCCTGTATGGGGTTTCTGAGGAGTAACTGGTGAATTTGAACCACCAGCCTTGTGATTCAAACCAACTTTGCAGCCCAGTACATTAACCCACAGCTCCACACCAACTTTTGATTGTGTGGCTCATGGCAAGCTATGGATAACATTGTGGAGAATGAGTGTTCTGGGACACTTAATTGTGCTCATGAGGAAAGTACGATGGACCACCAATAGAACAAGCAAATCTGTGTTATAAAAAACACAGCCAGAATATTCCTTAGAAGCCAGGATGGCCAGATTTTGTCTCTCATACTTCAGACACATTTTCAGGAGGGACCAGTCCTTGGAGAAGTACAGCATGCTTGGTAAAGTGGAGAATCAGTGAAAAAGAGGAAAATCCCCAACAAGATGAATTGGCCCAGTGGCAGCAGCATTGGGCTCAGGAATAGCAACGATTGCAACATTGGCACAGGAGTGGGCAGTGTTTCATTCTGTTCTGCATAAAGTTGCATTGAGTCGGTACTGACTGGACAGTACCTTACAGCAACAACAACCAATTCATTGCAGTTTGATTGTAGCAATATAATTTTATCATTCTTTCATTCATCTTTTGTAAAAAAAAAAAAGGTATTTCCCCTCATCATTTAGTGATTATTTTATAGAAAAGGCAGGATACATTCTTGATTATTTCCTTTATTAATTTTCAAAATTACAACTTGGTTTATCTATGTCTTTTAAATGTTATCAAAAGATTATTTTACTTTGTATCAATAATTTCTGGATTTGAACATATTTGATGACTTTGTTCACTTCAGCTATTACTATTATTGATGTTGAAACTTCTCCATCTCTGGTCAGTGTAAGCATTATCCAAATTGTTTCCTGTACCTTTTTGGTACAGCTATATGGTATTTGATAGCTTCCTTGCATCATGGTATTGCAAAATGTTATGAGTTCCTGCTTCAGACAAAGAACCAGCCATTTCTATAAAGATCCCTGGTTCTTTTTCATGGAAAATGGTTATCAAGAGACCATTATTTGGATGCTAGGATTCTCATTGCTTCTGGGTTGGTCAGTTTCTAGGTTCTTTCAGGGAACAAAAATAAGAGATACATTTTTCCTTAATCCAGATCTGGAGTTTTTCACAACGATTCATAATACTTGAGAATCTTGGGGGGCAATGTGTTGATAATGAGATTTGAATTTTATTTGGATCCAAGTGGCTTCCTCCCTGTTCTACTTTGCTTGTCAAAATAGGAACAGAAAGGTCAGACCCTTATTTTACCATAAAATAAATGAAAGTGAATCGTTTGTTCATAGTATATTGATAATCAAGACAGGGAAAAGCCTTGCCCAGGAACCAAAGCAGAATTGTGTTTGTTCTTGAGTTGTAATTTATCAATAATGAAGTATTTGCTAGAAAGAAAATGGACATCCTGGCTGGGTTCTATAGACACATTTCACTAACACTGGAGATTGGTCCAGAAATGGCAATCCTTTTGGTTGAACAGAAAAGATCAAAGTAATTAAGTTATTTAAATGAAACTACCAGGAACAGCCTGGTATGTTTTCTATAGCCCTCAATCCTGCCACATTCCAGGAAATAATCTAGGCCAAGGGAAAAAGGCAAAAACTTTCAAATATTAGCAACAAATGGCTTTGCTTGGGGAAGTCTTACCAATCTTCCAACATCGCATAAATCTCATACTTCATAAACAATTACAGAGTGTATCAGGGAAAAAAAAAAAGTTCCCAATTTAGTTTTCAAATCCAGCCAAATTATACTTGTGTCATTCCCATATCCTCCCATCACTGGCTCCAGGCCACCTCCAACGTCAGCATTCACATACGCATGCACACACATAAACACACTTAATGCACACTCTCCACGTGATCTGGGGCATGGTGCACATGGCCCCTACATGGCAGGCTTTCCCCACCTGTGTCTCCCCTGAGGTGGTTTAGGTGCCATCCAAATCCCAGCTCTTGCCCTAGGCCCAGGCCCCTCTTTCTTCAGCAATGTTACTTACAGCAGGCAAGGAGTGGCATCGAGTCAAGACAGAAAATGTCAACCCCAAAACTGCTCTTCAACCATGTTTATTAAGAAAGGGAGGAGAAGGGTGTAAATGCCCAGGGTTGAGCCACGGGGTTTCCAGCCTTGCAAGTGGATAGCAACTTGTCCGCAGGCAGGGCTGCTCCAGTCTTGGATCATCCAAAGAATGTCAGAGCTCCCTGCAAAGGAGAAGCCAAGCTTGAATGTGGCCCCCACATTGCCACTGGGAGAATTTGGGTGGCCCTGGGGAGGGTCCCTGGGCAGGTCATGATGCCTGTTCATTGTGGTGATGGGAGTGGGCACTGGGACTAGCATAAACGTATGGTTGACTGGCAGCCTCCTCATGAACAATGCAACCTGTTCTTTACCCCTCACCCATCATAGCCACCCCATAGTTCAGACATGGTCAGTCCCATTACATCCAATGCAGGGCTTGGCAGAGGCAGACAGGGAGCAAATTCCCCCTAAAATAGGGCTGGGACACCTCTTGTCCCATTTTGAGGGCTCAAGTGCATCCATTCTTCAGGAGAATGAAGGGAGGGATGCCCACCCAGAGAGGGTTGTCCAGGGAGCCCGGGTTACCAGCAGAGCCTTCAGGGCCACCATAGCTTCAGGTCCCAGCTCAGCCACACACTTCTTGGACCCCTCTATGAGGTGATCCACTGGGATCCCCATGCTGGCCAGCATGAACTTTAGTGGGTTGAAGGGTCTGAGAAGAGGGTTGACCACAGCCTCCGCTGCAGCGGGGATAGAAGCTACAGGTTGGGCCACAGGCTTGAGCATTGAGCTTATAATTGAAGCAGCAGCTGCAAAACACAAGTAAGGAAAGATTACCCACCTGTCCCCAGGTGGTCTCTAGAATAACCTGCTCAGGACCCAGCTCCTCCAGGAGGTGCCTGAAGGAACCTTCATAACTTGCCCAGCTTTGCCTACTCACTGATGGCTGCCTTGTGTACAGGGGACACAGAAAAGGATCTGGCCCAGCCTCGGCTCCTGAGTGAGGCCTTCCAGCCCACTGGGCAGGGTGGCCATGAGTATGGAGGGCCAGAGACCATCAAGAAGGCTGGAGCCAGAGGTACTGAGGGAGAGTGGCTTCCCATGTCCCATTCCAATAGCCAGGACCCCCAGGCACTCACCAGAGTGGCTTACCAGGGCCACACAGAGCCCCAGGAACATGACAGCAAGCTTCATGGTACAGTGGGGCTCCACGATACTTTCAGGCTGAAAGACACGCTTCTGAAAGTCTGGTCTTTGGGCTTCATATACCCTGTGCTGGCCCCCTCCAGGGGCTGGAGCCTCACCCCATCTTGCTGAGAAAATGTGTTGTTTGCTCAGCCTGGGCCAACTTCCTGCTCTGGGTGGTGGGCCCTGGGATGCCTGTACCTCCTACCCTGCCCAGTCTAGGGGGGACTTCCTCTTGGCAGGGTCTCCAGGACAGAAATGCCTCTCTTTTCTCCTGAGAGCAGAAGCCGAGGCTGTGACCTATCTCCACAATCCCCCTCCCTGCCAGGCCTTCACAATTAGAGTGATTTCTGGACTTCTGGTGTAGCACTGTAGGATAAGCACTGGACTGCAAACAACAAAGTCAGCAGTTCAAACCCATCAGCTGCTCCGCAGAAACCCTATACAAGAACCAACTCAACGGCATTTAACAACTGGTCTGACTCAGAACCTCACAACAGTGTTGTGGGATCAGAAGACTGGGGCATCAGCCCAGGTGTGGAAGAAACACTCACCTAAAAGCTGGGTGATGTGTGGAGGTCCCAAGGCTGGGAGGTTGCAGACTCCTCAGTGAACCTGTAGGTCTGCGACCACCCCCTTCCTCAACTCCTTTCCCTCATTGTTATCCCAAAGCTTGGGTCCAATGCCCTATGATTGAATCCAATTAACAAACATTCCAGATAAACAAAGAAAAAAAGCCTTTATTATTAGGAAGATTGGACAACTGCAGCAAATGTTGTTGTTAGGTGCCATCGAGTTGGTGCTGACTCATGGCGACCTTATGCACAGCAGAACAAAACACTGCTCAGTCCTGGGCCAACCTCACTACAGTTGCCATGCTTGAGCCCATTGATGCTGCTCCTTTGCCAATCCACCTCTCTGGGGGTCTTCCTCTTTTTCTCTGACCCACCACCTTACAAAACATGATATCCTTCTCCAGCAACTGGTCCCTCCTGACAATATGTCTGAAGTATGAGAGACGTAGTTTGGCCATCTTGGCCTCCAAGGAGCACTCTGGCTGCACTTCTTCCAACACAGATCTGTTGGTTCTTTTGGCAGCCCATGGTACTTTCTCAATATTCTCCTCCAACACCATAACTCAAAAGCATCAGTTCTTCTACGATCTTCCTTATTCACTGTCCAACTATCGCATGCATATGAGGTTATTGACAATACCATGGCTTGGGTCAGGCTTTAGCTAAGAGTAAATATTACAAAGCACTGCCTGAAGCATCACACCTCACTCTCTTCTTATCCCTGTTTCTTAGATATATGCTTTAACAACATCATTAGAATTGTTAATGGTCACCTAGTTCTGCTTGAAGTCTGGTCCCTATTTGTGTACCTTTTGATAAAGTGAACAGGCACCAGAAGAGTTAATCATACACTTCCTCTTGATGTGTTTATCAGGACATCATGACCACCTTGTGTTGTCAAGGACTTCATTCTTTTTGGATCAACTATCAACACTCATGGACACACCAGTCAAGAAATCAAATGACGTATTGCATTAGGCGAATCTGCTGCACAAGACCTTTTTAAAGTGTTGAAGAGCAAAGATGTCAGCTTCAGGACTAAGGTGCGCATGACCCAAGCTGTGGTATTTTCAATAATCTCATATGCCTGTGAAACCTGGAGAAGGATATCATGTTTGGTCAGGTGTAGGGTCAGAGAAAAAGAGAAAGACCCCCAGAGAGATGGATTGGAAAAATGGCAGCATCAATGGTCTCAATTGTGGCAACAATTGTGAGGTTGGCCCAGGACTGGGCAGTGTTTCCTTCTGTTGTACATAGAGTTGCTATGAGTCGATACCGACTTGATGGCACCTAACAACAGCAACAACAACAAAGCAGAATGGTCAAGTTCTCAAAATGGCTACATGCATGCTCTCATCACTAAGGTGGGGGTCCCAATTCCAGACCATAGGGATGCATGCAATGGAGGCTCCTTGCTGTCCTGGGACAGTCAAGGTACCAAAGAGTAAACTCCAGATGGCTAAGCTTTAACTTACTTACATTTCTCCTCATCTGAAGCCAGTCTAGATAATGGTCAAGGTATATTCCAGAATTTCTCTGAAAGTTCTCCCGTACCTACACATGGGGTCTGACAGATGGGGAGCAAAACAGAAATAGGCCTATGAAGCCAGCTCATCAGCTGGATGTGATTTTTCAAGGAGTAGACTGGGCATCAGGAGTGCACTGGACTGTGAACCGCAAGGTTTGCAGTTCAAGCCCACTAACTTCTCCACAAGACAAAGATGAGGCTTTCTGGTCCCACAAACATTTTTTTTTAAGCCTCAGAAACCTTAGACAGGGTCGCTCTGAGTTGGAACCAACATGAAAGCACTTTACAACATCAACAACCCTGGATACCTGTTCCTTGGTTTACAGATATGTCTTGACTTTTACAGCTGGGTTTGGGTCTCTGACCACCCTGAGATACTAGGGCCATAGCCTGAGAGCCCACCATGGCCATCTCTGAAGGCCTGTGGTAGTTTTGTGTCACCTGCCTGCACCCAGCTGTGGCTTGTTAGTAGTAGGTTTTGTCTTTTGCACATTCATATTGGT
Organism: Chrysochloris asiatica; assembly: GCF_000296735.1. Lineage (NCBI taxonomy): Eukaryota > Metazoa > Chordata > Mammalia > Afrosoricida > Chrysochloridae > Chrysochloris > Chrysochloris asiatica. The sequence goes on from NW_006408968.1 coordinate 669,706, forward strand.
CTTATTGAAAGGAACAGAAATTTATTATCTCATCATTTTGGAGGCTCAAAGTCTCAATTAGGGTCTTAGCCATGTCCATTCCTTCCTTATTAGTAGGTATCCCTGGCATTCCTTGGTTCCTTGGCAACTCTCACATGGCATCTGTCTTCCCCCAGGTGTTCATATCTCTGTGTCTAAGTGGCTTTCTTTATAACTCAGAAATGAGTAGATTTAGAATCCATCCTACTTGGTCATGATCTAATTAACATAACAAAACCCCTATTTCCAAAGAGTACTGCATCCACAGCTACAGAAGTGTGGATTCTAGCACATATTTGGGGGAAAACAATTCAAATCACCTCAGTTTGGGGAGGGGATAAGTGTTTTGATGAGAAGCTGCTGTAGCAACTGAGAATTTACCTAGTGTTTTTAAAATGTGTGTGTGTGTGTTTGTGTGTATAGGGGCTGCCGCTACTGGAATGTTCATATGAGGGAGCTTCAGAAAGTTTGTAGACAAATGGAATTAAAAGATAATGGAATTTTCCCACAAACTTTTTGGAGCCCCCTAGTATTTTTCCAAGGAGCCCTGGTAGGGTAGTGGGTTACACATAGGGCTGCTAACTACAAGGTCAGCAGTTCGAATCCACCAGCCACTCCATGGGAGAAAGATGAGGCTATTTGTTCCTGTAAAGATTGACATCTTCAGAAACCCTATACAGCTATGAGTTGAAAATGAACCAACGGCACACAGTAGCAGCAGGAGTATATGGGTTGGCATATAGATAGTATATTCTTAAAATGGCATAATGCCTAAAGCAGACTTTTTTTTTTAACCAGTTAAGCTAAAATATTGTTTGATTTTCAGATGACTTCAAAGGATATTTTTGACTTTGGGTTTAAAGATTATCTAATGGCAGCAGTTTCAGGGCGTCTCATGACTCTAGTAAGTCTAGAGCCATGAGAATTTCAAATTCTTTTCTGCCTTTTCTGCACTTTTGATTTGGATTCTTCCATTCAGTTCTGGTAAAAGGAGACAGTTGTTCATAGAGGCATTATTGATGTGTTTCATATCTTCTACCTATTCCTGAATCTCCTCTTTCCTCTGTTGTTCCAGGTTAATAGACTTTTCTGGTAAAGTCTTTGGATGAAAAAAAGTTGTTAATTTTATGAGATCCTGTTCACTTAGTTTATCTTTTGCTGTTTGTGCTTTCGTTATATATCAGGTATTGTCACAAAGTTCCATCCAGTCAGTTCTGACTTATATTGTGCCTTAGATGATGGCTTCTAAGCTTTCAAGACCTCAGGCACTACTTAATTAACTAGGAGGTAGAACAAAAGCACTGGATATATTATTAAGTCCATTACCTGGGATATCCCATGAAACCATAAATCTAAAACCTCTAAACCAAGGAATCAAATCCCAGAAGGTGTTTGGTTGTAAATAAGTAAGCAGTTCTTCTTTTTTTTTTTGTCATTGTTGTAAACATATCCATCAGACAACTTTTGCCAGTTCAACTTTTTACAGTTGTACAACTTACTGACATTAATTATATTTATCAGTTATCTTTGTTATTGGATTCTTATGAGATACAGAGTTTCCAAAATTTCCAAAGATATTCTGTCAGTCAGTAGCTTGTCTTTTAACTTTTGTGGTAAAGTCTTTGGATGAAGAAAAGTTGGTAATTTTATGAGGTCTTGTTCACGTAGTTTGTCTTTTGATGTTTGTGTTTTTGTTATGTATCAGGTGTTGTTGTTAAGTGCCATCCAGTCAATTCTGACTTTTGGCAACCCTGAAAAGGATTTCCAAGGAGCGGCTGGTGGGTTTGAACCACCACCTTTGGTGGATAGCAATCAAATGCTTATTCTACAGTGTAACACCAGGACTCTTAATATATATTAGATAATTCATAGTTAGTATCTAGGACTGAAAGGGTTACCTAGCAACCCTCTTCTAAGACTTTATGCTTTTAGATTTCACATTTTCACCATTTGTCTGTCAACTTGTCAAGTTGTGCTGCTGGAAGTGATATCATCAGTGTTTTCAATGCCAGAAGGATCATCCATGGTGGACAGGTTTCAGCAGCGCTTCCAGACTAAAGCAGACTAGGAAGAAGGAGAGGTAGACAACTTCTGAATGTTTAGCCACTGAAAACCTTATGAAGAGCAGCAGAACATTGTCAGATATAATTAAAGCATTATAAATAGCACCAGAATATTGTCAGAAATAGATGAGCCACTCAGGTTGGAAGCCACTCAAAATATAACTGGGGAAGACATGCCTCCTTAAAGTAAAGTTGACTGTGATGACACGAATGGAGCAAAGCACAACACAAAATGAGGAGAAACAGCTGTACACATCCATTAATAATCAGAACATGGCATCTAGGAAAATTGGAAGTTGTCAAAATTGAAAAGGGATGCAAAAATATTGATATTCTAGGCATTAGTGAGTAGAAATGAATGGATCTTGGCCATTTTGAATCAGACAATCATATGATTTACTATGCTGGGAGTGACAAATTGAAGAGGAATGGTGTCACATTCAGCATCAAAAAGAACATTTCAGATGGATCTTGGCTGAAAGCAGAGAATACCAGAAAGATGTTTACCTATGCTTTGTTGACTATACAAAGGCTTTTGACTGTATAGATCATGACAAGCTATGAATAACACTGTGATACATGGGTATTCCATAATTAATTGTGTTCATGAGGAATCTATACATAGACCAAGAGGCAGTCATTTTAACAGAAAAGGCAAGGTGTGCACTAGGTTTGTATTCTTTTACCATACTTATTCAATCTGTATGCTGAGTAAATAATCCAAGAAACTGGATTATATGAAGACTCATCATGTTTGGAGGAAGACTCATCAACCACCTGCCAATGTTTAAGGATGCATCCGAGGGGAAAAACCAGCCATGGAAATGCTGCCCTCAGTTTCCCATTTTCAGAAATAGCCTTAATTCAATACCATTCGGAGGCAAATTCATACTTTCATGAATATTACTTTAGAAGGCCTTACTATATATCTATCAAAATTAATGATTTTTTTCTACAAAGCACTCTTTATAAAAGAAAGTCATGTAAATCCAATGGGGGAGAGAAATCAGGAACAGGTTTATGTTTTCCTTTATGATAGTTTGTGTTGCAACAGCATAACATTTTTAGAACAGCATGACATAAAACAAAGCAAGACACATGCAAATGCATAAGTAGATATGTAGCTTTTTTTAAGTGCTGAGAAGGGTATTTAATAAAACCTGAATACATGAAGACTGGTGAGGTGCTGTGGGTTAATGCGCTGGACTGCAAAGTCGGTTTGAGCCGCAAGATCAGTGGTTCAAGCTCATCAGCTGTTCCTTAGAAACCCTACACAGGGTTGCTATGGGTTGGAACCAACTCAATAGCACTTAACAACAACAAAATATGGAAGACTGCTAAATTTGCCCTTGATGTATCTTTATATGTTTAATAATGATAATTGAGGTATTTCAATATTCACAAGACAAACACAAACTTAAAGCTAGCAAAACAAGAAACAAAAACAATTTATATTAAATTACTTTCTCGAACTATCTTAAACTGTTGTCGTTGTGTTGTGCTAAGTGACATTGAGTAGGTTTTGACTCATAGCAACCCTGTATAGGGTTTCCGAGAAGCAGCTTGGTGAGTTTGAACTGCCGACCTTGTGGTTTGCCACCCAGTGCTGATCCTACTGTAGTCTCTTAATATTCCTGGGAGAAAAATACAAAACAAGATCAGCACAGCAAAAAATCAAACAATAGCACTGCTAACACATAGATTTAACTCTTTAACCATAGCAAGAAGTTGTTTGCAGAATGAATAAATCAGGCTCCCACCTAGCCAATCAAGGGCTTAGGAAGAGCATGCAAGCCCCCGTCTAGCAAGGTCTGTCTAATTAAACAACAGAACAACAAAAGGTAAGAAAGAAATCCGAAAATGGATTTTCAAGATTTGTCACCCAGGTGGAAGTTTCCAGGTCCATGGGGAGACTTACTGTCAAGTCCCACAGCAAGTAGGCAAAAACTGGTTTCCATATATACAAGGCAAGTTTAAAGAGGACGGCTTTGCTCAGGTAGAAACAGAATCACAGACCAGAATACAAGAGAGTGTGGATCACATTCCTAGAGGGAAGAACTCAATCCCGCAGCTGTTTTTATCTGTTTACCAGGCTCAGGAAATCCCCTTCTCTGGTAGTCTCAGGTCCAAGATCAGGACTAATTTGTCCCTTCATTAATGGTCACCAGAATCTGTTGTCAGGAGTGCTAGTTGCACCTCCGCACTACAAGAGAGGGCGCTTGCCTTCTACTGATTAAGAACAGTCAATTGAGGCAGAGTTTCCATAAGAGCAAGTTTTGCTATAGGAAAGAGGTTTGCAAGCTGAGACAGCGAGGGCTTAATGCACACTTAACCCCATCTCCCTGAACGGAGTCTTTGATGGGGTTTGAAAGCTTTTAGGTAGGAAAAGGCATCATGTCCGTTCATCAGGATAGGCAAAGATTTCTAGGCAGTGGCTCATCAAGGAGGGCCCATGCTAATTGAGTGTATGCACAGCATTTCTTCAAGATGGATTCCATCTCAAATGCCTAGACAAAATTTATTCTAGAATGTTTGTAAAGCTTAGGACCCCAGTTCAAACCCATCCCAGGGGCTAGTGTTCTCCTCTGTCACAGTAGAAAGTCAGTCCTTTAATGTTATGCCTAGAGCATTGGGTAAACCAGTCTGACTTGTAAAAGATCTCACAAAAAAGTAAAATACAGAATTGTTATGGGTGGTCTTTCTTAATGACACATTCCATAAAATACGGCATTTCTATGGGTGGTCTTTTTTAATGATACGTCCCATAAAACATGGAATTTTTATGGGAGGTCCTCCTTAATGATATGTCCCAGGATGTGGCTGCTCAAATATGTGCCCTGGGCATGTCCTGCACATCTTTACAATTGCTCAAGCAAGGAGAGGCACAGCCCTCAACATTCCTCAAGACTTCAGTCAAAAGATTTCAGTCAATAAGTGACTCATGTTTAATTTGATTTCTGAACTCTCTTTCCCCATCTCACTAGGGCTTTCTTCCAAGGAATCTCTGGGTGAACTCCAACCTTCAGCCTTTCAGTTAGCAGACAAGTGTGCTAAATGTATGTAGCACTCAGGGACTCCACAGCATGTACAAGCACAAGCACCAGAAATCCTTGATGGGTTTTGAGAGGCTTTGTTATGTCTAAACTCCTAGTCTCCTCATCTCTTTAGTCTCCCTCTGTGCAAATCTCTTTCTAAAAAGTTAGACCTATAAGGATAACCAGGCATATAGCCTTATCAGAAAGGTCTTGCAGCTGTTGATAAAAGGAAGCAGTTGTACGTTAGGACTTTTGCAGACCGCAGGCACTTTTGCCTTGTGGGCCTCTTCTTGCATAAGAAAATATTAAAAAGATGCAAAGGTAAATCAAAAAGTATGAGGGTGAGTCAAAAAGTATTGTTACTAAGATTCTAGTTCCCATGCACACTGATTTATTTCAAAGAAAACATGTTTAAACATGTCTCTGTGATCAGTGGGTGGCCGAAGACAAGTTCTGTCAGTAGTACACTTGTTTTAGTCTCACTGTTGCAGTCCAGCACGTTAACCCACTGTGCCACACCAGGACTTGAACCGCTGACCTTACATTTCAAACAGCTTTGAAATCTGGTGCATTAACCCACAGCGACTAGTTTCATTGTTGCTGTTGTTGTTAAGTGCTCCTGAATCAGTTCCGACTAACTCATAGCAACCCTATATAGGGTTTATGAGGAGTGGCTAGTGAGCTTGAATCGCTGCCCTTGCCACTGAAACCAACTTTACAATTCAGCTCATTAACCCACAGCACCACACCAGTTGTTGTTATTGCTAAGTGCCATAGAGTTGGTTCCGACCCATAGTGACCCTGTATAGGGTTTCTGAAGAGTAGCTGGTGAGCTTGAACCGCTGACCTTGCAGTTCAAACAGCTTTGCAGTCTGGTGCATTAACCCACAGTGACTTGTTATTGTTTTTGTCGTTGTTGTTAAGTACCGTCGAGTCGGTTCCAACCCATAGCAGCCCTGTATAAGGTTTCCAAGGAGTGACTGGTGAGCTTGAACCACTGACCTTGTAGTTCAAACGGCTTTGCAGTCTGGTGCATTAACCCACAGTGCTAGGTGCCTTAAAAAAAAAAAAAAAGTCCAATCAAAACAGTGACTTTCAAGGGAATTTGCTGGGCCCATGTCACAAGGGGTATAGGAAAATGTTCCTAATATGTACTAGGATTAGGTGTGTGTGACGTTGATAGCCTGTTCCCTCAGAACCCAACACAAGTACCCCAAAATGTGTAACTGATCACTTACCATCTGTACTAAAAGGGGGGGTGATCAAGGGACCCTGGTTCAAGGTCCAGTTCTGCCACTGACGCTCAACCAATCATCGTGGGATTTGTATCCAGACTAATGCATCCTCTTATGCAAATGGAGGTCTGACTGGCAGTCTTTATTCTTCAGGGACAGCCTAGAAACGGACTGGAGTTGTGATTGCTTGGCCTGCCTTCCCTGCCTCCCAAACCAACACCACCAGAGAGGCCGCTAACTCCTCTAAAGAAAGTGACTGAGACGGGACTGGACATTGCCCCAAGCTGGGGCCCCTCCAAGCCAGGCCCTGCTGCAGGACTCTGCACTGGAGCCCTAGGGGTATTGGCCTTGGAGCAAGTGGTCAGAATGGAGAGATCTTAGGAACCAAACCGGGACCATTCTTCACTGCGTGGACTGAAGATCTGAGGAAACTACACTACAGGAAAAACCAAGAATGAAATAAGTGGGAGAAAAGGAGGTGTAGGTAAGGAGTTTGTGGGGTTCTGGCAGCACTTGAGTCCCTGGTGCCACTCCATGACCCTCTTGAATCCTCTTCCTTGTGTTCTATCTCATTTACCACAGTTTGATGGGGTGTATTCCTGGTTTCCCATGAGCTGGCAGACAGTCCTTCCTTGTTGCACCCCAAGATTTTCAAGTGAAAAATACACTTTGCCTTCATTGTGTTCTTACAACTATCTACCAAAGTCCCAATATTGCCCATGAGGAGCCCAAGGGACTGGCCTCAGGTCCCCTCATTGTAATGACCAAGGCCACGATTTCAGGCCTGTCTAACTCTTCCCCCAACAACTGACTTCTGGAGCTGACCAGTGCAGTGGTGGTCAATGAGTTGTGGTCTATGCCTAGCCTAACAGGGGAGGTTTTTATATGAATTTCCTGTGGCTGCTATAACAAATGACCACAAATTCAGTAATTTAAAAATAACACACATTAAATTTCTCACAGTTCTAGAGATCAGAAGTCTGAAGTCAGTATCACTGCACCAGAATTAAGGTGTTAGCAGGGCCACATTCTCTCTAAGGACTGCGGGAGAGAATCCATGCCTTGCTTCACCTAGTTTCACCTGCATTCCTTATCTTGTGACAGTTTCATCTCTGCCTCTGTGGTCACATCGTCTTCTCTTCCATGCAGGTGCCAAATCTTCTGCCTTCTTCCTGTAAATGAATGCTATTGCATTTAGGGCCCATCCAAACAGTCTCCTCAATGCACCACCTTTAACTTAATCACATCTGCAAAGTCCTTTTTTCCATATAATGCAACACTCCAAGTTAAGGTCCCTGGGTGCTGCAAACAATTTGCACTTGGTTGGTAACTGAACATTTGATGGTGTGAGTCCACTCAGAGACACCACAGAAGCAAGGGCTGGCAAACTGTTTAGTGAATATTATCGTCAAGAAAACCCGATGGAGCAGTTCTATTCTATAATACGTGAGGTTCATCACGAGTCAGAATTGTATCAACTTGACTTGATGACACAAGACAATGACTAGATCTAAATCTTCCAATCTCTTAAGGAGTTCTGGTAACACAAAAAGTACTAGATGCTAATAGAAAAGCTGGTGGTTCAAATCCCCCCAGTGGTTCCACGGGAAAAAGACCTGGCAATCTGCTACTGTAAAGATTGTTAATGTTGTTAAGTACCGTTGAGTTGGTTGCTACTCATAGTGACCTTATATAGGGTTTCCAAGGAGCAGCTGCAGGGGGTTTTGATCCTGTTGTTAGCAGTTCAGTGCTTATCCTACAGCACCACATCAGGACTCCTCTATAAAGATTGTTATTGTTGTTAAGTGCTGTCAAAACAGTTCCAGCTCATAGTGATGCTGTGTAGGGTTTCCAAGGAGAGGTTGGTGAGTTTGAACTTCAGACCTTGTGTTTCAGACTGATCTTGTAGTCCAGTGCTTTATCCCACAACACCCAAAGAAAACCCTATGAGGAAGTTTTACTTCAAATCAACTTGACAGCACCTAACAACAATTGGAAGGTGGACATCTATGCAGTCCATGGTTCAGCTGACCACATCCTTTGAGCTCTGTGTTGACTCCTCCTATGCAGACCTTCAGAGCAGCTGTCAGAGTCGGCCTGGCACTGGTGGTCTTCAGTGTGCAGAGGGTACATAGCTCTGCTGGGCCTGCAGCGTCCAGGCCAGCATCAGTGGAACTGCACTCCTAGGCCTTAGTCCCCAACCCTGACACCCAAAAGCAGAGGTCTGGGGTGACACTGAGGAAGGGTCTGAGCACCTTCTGCAAAGAACATGGCAACTTGTCTTGGGTAATGTTTGCAGGACAGGTCATTGGGCCAAAACAATCATTGGAACCTCAGCCACCCCTCTGGGAATGCAGGAAGTGTCCGAGGGTAAATAAGGACTCGTCACAGTCCAACTGTTGCATTTGAGGCAAGACAATGTATTAACTACCTGTGGAGAGACCACTGACCCCACCCAGCAGGAGGGGCCCAGAGGGATGTGGCTGTTGCCTTCTGCCAGCGCCTCCTTCTTGGCTCCTTCCCTCAACAAATACCTCATCAAATTATAGAGGTGCATGCTACTGAGATAGGGACTGGGCACAAGCTGGCAACCACACTGACCTTATTTGGTCCTCTTAGATCCACCTACCTAGCCTGAGGTAACTTTGCAGCACCCAGTTCAGACCCTAGCCAGGGTGTTCTCTCTTCCCATGCTTTGGGGTCTTAATACTCCCCTGCCTGCCTCCAGGCCCATGTGGTCCTCCAAGGCTCTGAACACCTAGGAGTGGCACCCCTGGACTCTACAGCCACTGTGGGGAAGTGAGGGTGGAGCTCAAATATGTAGACTGGCACAAGACAATAACCCTCCCTCTCTAAAACTCTTGTTGTTGTTGTTAAGTGCTGTTGAGTCGATTCCGACCCATAGTGACCTTGTATAGGAGCAGCTGGTGAACTTGAACCACCGACCTTGTAGTTCAAATGACTTTACAGTCTGACACATTAGCCCACAGCACCACACCAGGACTAAAACTCTTAGGATTCATTATTTATCTTCTTTTTCAGCTTTTTGCTCAAACCAGAGTCTTGGTTTCTGAGACTTTTGATCCAGGAGCCCTCCCTACTGAGACACACTGGAGCGGAAAACGGACATTAATTTCACAGCTTAGAGGGGAGTTTTGTCATACTGGGCTTACCCTACCAAGTATGCCAATTCGGCCTCTTTACTATCATCATGCCCCATCAATGTTGTACTGGGGGTCTGCAATGCCCACTTCTTGCTCTATCTATAATAACTTAGGATTCCTGTCATCTCTCTATGGCTACTCAAGTTTGGAGAACTAGTTAGGTTGGGCTTGTGAGGTGTAATGATTTCTATCTATGTACTTTCAGGTGTGTCTTTGGTATTGTTAAATATAGTTGCCTGTTTTTATGTTTCTAAAGCAGATGCACACATGGTCTGGGAGCAGGCTCTGTGGGTAACCCTTGGTCCTTCCTTCTGTGTTCCTTCCCAACCCTTACCTCGCTGCACCCCTGATTGGAAGACAAGGAGAGATGGGACAATTCTGAGGGGACTCAGCCCAGCACCCTGCTCCTTCCCCAAATCCTGAAAGCCCACGAAGTCCCCCAAATAGCACAGCCCTGTTCTGGGCAGAGTGACCCTCCTGATTAAGTTCTGCTGGGGCTGGATGACCACACCAGCCAACAGACAGACCTCTCCTTCCTTCCCCTGCCCTGAGCTGTCTCTATGGCACAGATAGGTACATCCAGGCTCGACTTGGAGCTGAGGGCAGCCCAGTGTCCCCTGGTGTTTCTCAGTGAAGCGGTCATGGGGCCGAACTGAGCAGGGAGGGCTGCTGTGATCTCCAGGGTTCCCTGTTCCCAGGTTCCTATTCCACTCAGGGCTCACGATATGAGTCCCTACCAATACCCCCTCTCCTGAAAGTTCCACTTCCTTCTTCCTCATAGCTCTCATCCATCAAGGGCCGAGGGGTTTGATCAGTGTCACCAAGAGTGTCCTGTCCATGAACTGTGGGGCCTTCACTTTGGTCAATATTGAATTGGCTCTCTCAAGTACTTCCTTCTGCCCCTTCTTTGTCAGAGCCCTCCTCCAACAGGCCCTGCAGGGGAGAGGATGGGCGGGTGCTAAAAGGGTGGGAGGTCAGCTGTCATTGACATGTTATTATTGCTCAGGACATTGGTGAAAGTGACAGGAAAACCAACCTAGCATAGTGGTTACGAATCGGGCTGTGAACCGTAAGGTCAGCAGTTTGAAACTACCAGCTACTCCGCAGGAGAAAGATGATACTTTCTGCTCCTATAAAGATATACAGTCTCGTGAACCTTGTTCAGGGTTGCTATAGGTTGGAACCGACTCAATGGCACTTAACAACAACAGCAATGGAGCCCTAATGGAGTCTTGATGTGGCACTGTGGGAAAAGCACTGGACTACAGGTCGGCAGTTCAAACTCACCAGTTGCTCCTTGGAAATTCTATACAGGGTTATTATAAGTCAGAACCGACTCAACAGCATTTAACAACAACAACAATGGTCTAAGCAAAGACTGCAATTCCAGGGGTTATAGATTAAATTGTGGTCACCAAAAAAGGTACAAGGAGGCTTCAGAAAGTCTGTGGGAAAATTCCATTATCTTTTAATTCCATGTTTCCATGAACTTTTTAAAGCTCCTTCAAAGATTGGAATCCCAACACATTTACCTGGCAGCGTGAATTTGTTTGGAAAGAGGGTCTTTGAAGATTTTCTCATTTGACATGAGGTCACACTGCTGTCTTCAGAAGTCTTCCAATCAGAAGTTTACAGAGTTCCAAGGGCTCTAAGAGGCCTGGATTGAGCATAGTATTGGTGAAGTAAATAGCCTATAGGAATGAGGGCCAGTTTACCTGTCTCAGCTTGGGAGTAGGGTGGCGGCCTATCAAGTCCAAGATGGAGTTACACAGAGCTTGCCTGACTGGAGTGATGACCATGACCGGATGAGACAAAGGACTCTCCCTTGCATGGTCACTCTCAATGCCCCTGAGGGCATACTGAAGCCTGGCTTTGGAACCAGTTCACACCTACTCATTGTTCACACCTACTCTTTGCCAAAGGTAGCAAGTCAGGGATGAGAGTCAGTGACTCCAAGGACAAGTGTCTGCCTTAGAACCTGCCAGCCTCAGGGTACCACCTCCCAGCAGTTTTCTCTGAGCCTCTGTCACACTGTCCTTTGCTCTCAATCCTGGCAACCTGTTGTGGCCCTGAGCTCAGCCTGGCCCATTCTATGCCCCGGGGCAACGGGAACTCGTCTTCCATCCATGATACCGCAGTTTCACCTTAAGTTTACATGTGTGGCTGTGGTGTGGCAGTGACACAGTGATGTGGACATGGCTAGCATTTTTGACACTATGGAAATTTATCTGAGCTGAGCCCTGGCATCAAGGGTCTGCCTCAGCTGGTTGATGGAGAGTGGCTTGGGGGAGAGGCCCAGCGGGAGGAGAACTTCAGTATCCCCTCCTAAAGACTAATGTGCATCAAGGGCAGGAGCCCTGTTGTCTGAGGGTACTGAGGAGGTACTGTCTTTCCAGGTTTGGGAGTCCCTCTGACTTCCTTAGGACACCCCCCCCCCCACAGCTGCCCCTCAAACCCTACTGGCCTCTAGTGCACATTCCCTTCTCTTTGACTCCTTCTTCCCCCACCTGGGATTTGGCACTCTTCCCAGGCCCAAGTAAGACATTATGACCCCTGGCTGTGGGTCAGGCTTTCTCTGATTCCATCCCGTCCTCGTTCCTGGGGCCTGACTCTGGCACTTTGAATTGACCTTTAGTGTCAAAGAAGCAGCCAAGAAGCACCTTAGCCAAGAAGCAGCCCTGCCCTGGGCTTCAGATGATAGAGGTGGAGCAGGTTTTGTAGAAGACTGTCTTAGTTTCCTCTGTCGTTTGTTGTTAGGTACAGTTGAGTCAGTTCTGACTCACAGTGAGTTTATCCACAACAGAACGAAACACTGCCCAGTCCTGTGCCATCCTCACAATCATTGTTAATGATTGAGTCCAATACTGCCGCCACTGGGCCAATTCATCTCGTTGGGGAGGTGGGGTTTTCCTCTTTTTAATCATGCTCCACTGTCGACAACTGGCCTCTACAAGGGGGTTCGGTTCACGAAGGAGGGACATCTGGCAGTGACAGAGATAGAGAAAAAGTACACACAAAGACACAACAAGAGAGACAAGAAGACACCCCAAGACCAGAGTGGATGCGACACTGGCGGGCAGATCCTGGACTACGGGCATCATAGCCCCTGCAGGCAGTAAAGCACCGCCCTGCAAACCTTAATGCAAGCCTTGCCAGCTGTAACGCCTTGCATGCCAGCCATAATGCATGTGGTCTTCGGTGTGCGCCTCCGTTTTATTTCGGGGAGGAGCTTTACACAAAGGAAAGCAGGGTTGATTAAGATGGGGTACAGAAGTGAAATGTGATTAATCGTTCAAAACAGGGCACAATGATTTACAGGAATCAAATTCTAAAACATACATCACAAATTGTCTTGATAATCTAACATCCTTAATTTTCCAGAACTTCAAGCAAATTATTATATAGTACTTTTCAGGTTCAAATCCCAGGGCAGCAACTCGGTTTCTCTAGGCCTAATTAACATACCTATAGCACCTAATCTCGAATGGGAAAAAGGTGAAAAGGATTGAAAGGAGTCCCGCTGTGTCGGCTGGCTGGCCGAGGCCTGCAGGAAGAAGCAAGATGTTTAGCTGGATGGTTTCCTATTATTCTTTAGACAAAGCCCCGGAATATGCCAATATACTGAGTTAATTCCTTGGGGGAAACTTGGCTTTTGGAACTTCCCAGCAAACTTGTTTTTGGAGCTTTTTACAGTCTCAGCTTTAGGAGCAGTTTTTTGTTTTAATCTTTGTCCATGTGTATCAAGGGCTCATGTATTAAGTTAATATCAAACATAACTGAATAATTTGATAAAGAACAGTTTGGACGAGATTGCCCAGTGGCCAGAGTTTGTTCTTCAGAGAGATTTGTTCCCAGAACACCTTAAGCACTGCCAATACAGTGGAGACATTGAGAGAGGCACATTAAGAAACCATTTTCTCAGAAGCTACAATTACAGGGGTTCGAAGCATAGCATGAATTAATAGGACTAAAGAGAATTATACAGCGTTATCCCCACAGTGAGTTCGTAAAAGCCAATGAACCGGGACGTCTGGAGGTTACTTCCTTGAGTCCACAGGGTCTCTGGCCAGCAAGTCGGAGTGCGGCCACATGCTGCATTTTCGTCCATGACACTGGTCCTCAACACCCCAATACCTGCGGTCTGCAACACTCCACTTTATTGAGTATGATGTTCTTCTCCAGGAACTAGTCCCTCCTGATAATAAGTCTGAAGTTTGAGAGACAAAGTCTCACCATCCTTGCTTCTAAGGAGCAGCCTGGCTGTACTTCTTCCAATACAAATTTGTTTGTTCCTCTGGCAGTCCATGGTTACTATTTTTCTCCAACATCATAATTCAAATGCATCAATTTTATAGTCTTTCTTTGTAGAGAACCGGCCTCGACTTGGGGGTTCAGTTCACGAAGTAGGGAGATCTGGCAGCGACAGAGATAGAGAAAGAATATACACAAAGACACAACAAGAGAGACAAGAAGACACCCCAAGACCAGAGTGGATGCGACACTGGCGTCAGACAGATCCTGCATTGTAAACCTCATGGCTATGCAAGCAGTATGCACACCTTACCAACTGCAATGCCTGCCCGTAATGCATGCCCTGCAAGCCATAATGCATGTGGGCTTCAGTCTGTGCCTCCTTTTTATTTCAGGGAGGAGCTTTACACAAAGGAAGGCGGGGCTTATTAGGACAGGGTACAGAAGTGAAATGTGATTAATCGTTCAAAACAGGACACAATGATTTACAGGAACAAATTCTAAAACATACATCACAAATTGTCTTGATAATCTAACATCCTTAATTTTCTAGAAATTCAAGCAAATTGTTATATAGTACTTTTTAGGTTCGAATCCCAAAGCAGCAACTCGAGGTTTCTCAAGCCTAACTAACATACCTATAGAACCTAATCTTCAGTAAGAAAAGGATTCAAAAGGTCTGGAAGGAGTCCAGCTGTTTCAGCTACCTGGCTGAGGCTTGCAGGAGGAAGGAGGATGTCTAGGTTAATGGTCTGCACCTGGGGACGATTTGAGAAGGCTGTCACTATTATTATTTGAACAAAATCCCGGAAGTCGCCAATCTACTTTGGGTGAATTCCTTAGGGGAATTTTCTCCAGAGTCTCTCAGCAACCTTGCCTTTGGAACTTTTAACAGTCTCAGCTTTAGGAGAGGTTTTTGGTTTAATATTAATATTGTACATGGATACTAAGAGCTCATGTAATAAGTAAATACCAAACATAACTGAATAACTTAATAAAGAACAGTTTTGCCATGCTTGCCAGGTGGCCAGAGTTTGTCCCTCAGAGATATTTTTTTCCCTAGAACCTTAAGCACTGCCAACACAGTGTAGACATTAAGAGAGGCACATAAGAAACCATTTTCTCAGAAGCTACAATTACTGGAGTTTGAAGCATAGAATGAGTGATAGGATTAAAGAAAATTATACAGAGCTAGCCCAACAGTGAGTTTGTAAAAGCCAATGAACCCGGGACGTCCGGAGGTTACTTCCTTGGGCCCTCAGGGTCCCTGGCTAGCAAGCCTGAGAGTGGCCATCATGTTGGATTTTCGTCTATGACACTGGTCCTCAGCATCTCAGTACTTGCGGTCCTCAACATTTCTTATTCATTGTTCAACTTTCACATGCATATGAGATTATTGAAAATACCATGGCTTGGGTCAGGTGCATCTTAGTCCTCAAAATGACATATTTGCTCTGGAACACTGTAAAAACATCTTGTGCAGCAGATTGTCATTTGATTTCTTGACTGCTGCTTCCATGAGTGTTGATAGTGGATCCAAGCAAAATGAAGTCCTTGACAACTTCAATCTTTTCTTCATTTATCACGATGTTATTTATTGGTTATTTATGGATCTCTGGTAGCGTAGTGGTTACGAATTGGGCTGTTAACCGCAAGGTCAGCAGTTTGAAACTACCAGTGGTTCCGCGGGAGAAAGATGAGGCGTTCTGCTCCTGTAAAGATTTACAGCCGCGGAAACCCTGTACAGAGTGGCTATGAGTCGGAACCGACTCCACGGTACTTAACAACAACAACATTTATTGGTTCAGTAGTGAGGATTTTTGTTTTATTTCCATTGAGGTAGAACACATGCTGAAGATTGTGGTCTTTGATCTTCATCAGTAATTAAGGCCTCTTCATATTCAGCAAGCAAGGTTGTATTATCTGCATATCATAGGTTGTTAATGAGTCTTCCTCCAATCCTGATTCCACGTTCTTCTTCATATAATCCAGCTTCTCGAATTATTAGCTCAGCATATGGATTGAATAAATATGGTGAAAGAATACAGCCATGGCATTCATCTTACCTGATTTTTAAACCATTCAGTGTCCCCTTGTTCTATTCAAATGACTGCCTCTTGGTTTATGTACAGGTTTTTCATGAGCACAGTTAAGTGTTCCGGAATATCCATTCTCTGCAATGTTGTCCATAGTTTGTCATAATCCACACAGCTGAAAACCTCTGCATAGTCAATACAGTACAGGGAAACACCTTTCTGGTACTTTCTGCTTTCAGCCATGATCCATCTGGCATCAACAACAATGGCCTCTGTTTTATGTACTCATCTGAATCTGGCTTGAACCTCAGGCAGTTCCCTGTTAATGTACTGTTGCAATAGTTTTTGAATAGTCTTTAACAAAATTTTACTTGTGTGTGATATTAACGATACTGCTCAATGATTTCTGCATTCCGTTGGATCACCTCTCTTTGGAATGACCACAAATACAGATCTCTTCCAATCATTTGGCCAGGTAGCTGTCTTCCAAATTTCTTGGCATAACAAGTGAGTGCCTCCAGTGCTACATCAGTTTGCTAAAAGATTTCGAATTGTATTCCACCAATTCGCGGACCCTGTTCTTTGCCAATGCCTTCAGTGTGCCTTTCACAATCATTGGCTCTTGATCACATGCTTTCTTTTAAAATGGTTTAACACTGGCCATTTCTTTTTGGTCTGGTGGTTGTTGTTTAGTGCCGTCGAGTCGGTTCCGACCCATAGCGACCCTGTACAGGGGTTTCCGAGGGTGTAAATCTTTACGGGAGTAGAAAGCCTCATCTTTCTCCCGCGGAGCAGCTGGTAGTTTCGAACCGCTGACCTTAAGGTTCGCAGCCCGATTCGTAACCACTACGCTACCAGAGCTCCTTTTGGTCTGGTGGTGGTGGTGGTGGTGGTTATATGGTGTCAAGTTGGTTCCGATTCAAAGCGACCGTGTACAGGGTTTCCGAGGTTATAAATCTTTATGGGAACAGAAAGCCTCATCTTTCTGCCTTGGAACCTCTGGTAGTTTTGAACTGCTGATATTGACACTAGCAGCTGACTCATAACCCCTGCACTACCAGAGCTCCTTTTTGGTCTAGGACTGCTAAAACAAAATACCACAAAGTAGGGGGATTGGAGAATAGAAATTTATTGTCTTCCAGTTTTGGAGGTTACATGTTTTTAATTGGGCATCAGCAGGTTACAGTCTACTATGTATACCAAGCTTTTGTGGCTTTAAACAGCCAACCCCATAGAGGTAGAGATAGAAAGAAGTAGGAAGAGAAGCAGCAGGAAAAACCAAAAGGAAGAAACAAGAGAGAAAAAGCAGAGAGAGAGCAGGTGAGGAAAACAGGTCATGGCTTTACACTGAAGACGCTGACAGGTCCAGAAAGAGCCCTGCTATGGAATCCACTGGTGACAGATAGCAGGGGTGAGAAGAGCCTGTCTCAGGGGACTAAAATGAGCAGAGAGTTGTCCTGTGCTGAAGAAGAGAAATGACCTACAGGCTTCCTGACCCTGATTTCTCAGCTGTATGATATGGAAGTGGATCCTGAGTTGCACCCTGTTTCTCAGTAAACCACTCAACAAACCTAACAAACCTTAACTGAAGTATAGTCTGTGAGTTGCGTGTGACCCTTGCAACAGATTATCAAATCAATTAGAGAAGTAGAGAATACCTTGAGAGGGATGGCTAAGGTCAGAAATGGCAAAAAAAAAAGGGAAGTTGGAGAGTGGAGGTATGTCTGACTTCCACTTGACAGAAATAGCATTGGGCTGATTCGGTTATTATCTCCCCTGAAGTGAGACATGTTCTGATGACGTTACTGTTACTCCTTCCATTTCACATGACTCTAGGGGGATTTTTCCTTGTCTCCTTCAGCTTCTGGCAGCCATGTCTTGACTTGTAGATCTATCCTCACATACTGTCTTCCCCTTGTGTATGACTGTTTCTGTGTCTCGCCTTCTGTTTTAGAAGAAGGGATTAGGAGTAAGACTCACTCTATTCTGATATAACCTCATTTAATTTATTTAAATTTATTTAAATTATTGCTATCAGTTGGAACAGATTTGGTGGCACATAACCCCACCACCCACAGCAAAAGAATGCCTCTTATTTCCAAACCAGTTCACACTCACAGGTACAGGAGTTAGGACTTCAATATATCTTTTGGGGGACACAATTTAATCCATAACAAAAACAACTTAGGGAAAAGATTCCTCCCCCTCCTTGATATCTGTAAGATGAGGAATTTCCTTGCAGAAAGTCATTTGACCTTTTTACCCCTTAATTTTTCAAGCCAGGTCAATATCTGAAGTTAATGGATGGAGATGACCAGACCAAAAGGGCTCACTTAGGGGTCTGATGATGACTAACCCTCATAAGGCATAATGCAATCTAGCATAACCATATATTTAAGGCCTGTTAAGAGTCCTGAGCCCTAAATCTCTGATGAAGCTTCCTGGTTGGTGACCATGCACTGGCTAGGGTTATTTCAGAAACATAGAAGCTCTGTGCTGAGATCCCCCTCAAAACTCTCCCTATGGGTTTCTTTGTTTATATCCTTTTTGTTAGTACTAATGTTGCAACCTTGAGTATTGCCAGTGAATTTACAAAACCACAGGGGCAATGAGAGCCAACTGGCATCTGCCTAACATGTCCTAATTTATAGGCACACTGGGCAGAGGGTGGGGGTAGATCGAAGTACTTGTTCCCACCACAGGAGGGCACACTGCACCCACTGGCCTTAAGTCTAAAGGGCTTGGTGACCAGTAAAGGCCTAAGGACATGGGGATTTCCTGACTGGATTTCAACTCAGCAAAGTTGAGGCCCACATACAACCAGGGTCACTGGCCTAATTCAATTCATTATATGGTCCGAGTGAAATGTCCAAACCCAATATGAGTCTTTTTAAAATTCTCATTTAGATTTATTATAGAAGCAAAACCAACAACAAACCCATTACCAACAGTTGCCTTTGTGGGGACAAAAAGTTGATTGACTCAGAACAACCCAACATGCTACAGAGTAGAACTGCTCCATAGGGCTTTCTTGATTTAATCTTTAAGGAAGCAGATCATTAAGCCTGTCTTGCGCTGACTGAGCCCTTGATGGACTTGAACTTGCTACGTGTTAGGTTAATAGTTGAGAGAACCGTTTGCACCACTCAGAGACCTTCCCACTAGAGTTGAAAATAAACTCTTGGACAGCTAAGGTTGGCACAGAGCAGGCAAACCCCAAGTCACAGAGGCAGAGCCTGACCAGCCTGGGAGAACTTGCCCAGATCTAGGCTTTAGCCACACAACCTGCCCACCAGGTAGTCACCTCTGACTCATGACACCCTGGCTGGGATCCTTCCTACTTTCAGGTGAGGAGCCACATTGCACTGTGATCACCACCCACACCCGGATGGATCTGTCCGACCACCCTGTGGTCATCTCTTGATTTCCCTCTTTGAGCTCCTGAGCCCAGATGGCCTGTATCAGGCCTAAAATCTTTGGTCATCACCACGACTGCCACTCACTTGTGCAGGAAAGCCCCTACCCATTACTTCCGAAGGGAGATGTGTTTTTTCCAAAGCCGCGTGCAAAGCGCAGTGGCGCCACGCTGCTTCGCGCTTAAGTTCCTATACCGAGAAAGCAGTGAGCTAAGCGTCTAGCTCCGACTTCCCTAACCTGAATACAGGCAAGCACTAAACCTGCTAAATGACCTCAGGCTCGTCATTTGCCTTCTCCGGGCTTCTGTCTTCCTGTCCGTGAATGTAGTGATGGGAGCTACCAGCTCGGCTCAGTGGGCGGAGGGGAGACTATCGGGAGCTGGCAGCATCGGTATCCAGGGCCCAAGGCAGCATTGTAGGTGAGGACCAAGTGCCTTGTTGGTTTATGGATAAAGCAGGTATTAAGAGCATGCGTCTGCAGCCAGATCAAGGCTATGTCAAAGGAGACTGGTCACAGCGTTGGGTCCAGAAGCGCTCGCATTGGAGCGGAACGTAGTATCCTGGCGTCTGTCTGGCGCCCTCTGCTGGCGCCTTTGGGGCCTGCACACCTAACTGGAGGATAGCCTGGGAACCCAGGCTCAATCGCCCACTCCAGGGAAACCACGTCTCTTTGTTCCGTGGCTTCCTGGGGCTGGTAATATGGGGAAAGGAAGGCATATAACTCAATTTTCACAGAAAGCTTGGACTTAGAATCCACTGTTGTAACTCAAAGACTGGCATCAACTTTATTATTATCTTTTGTTAAATATTTTAGATCTTTTCAGAGAACATGTTTACAAGGACGTGATAAATTTTCTTCCCAGTACATTTGTGTGTGTGCAGATACACGACAGGAGGAAAGATGATACAGACAGGTAATACCGTTTTTGGAAGGCACGTGGGAAGGGGCCTCGGGGCCCCTGAAGCCCCATCACACACGTTGCTCCTCTGAGAGAAAACGGCTCTAGATTTCCATTCGGTAAACCCTGAGACCCAGGTCTCACAAGTCAGGTGACAAGCAGAAGAAGGGGCAGGAGGTCCGTGGGAGTAGAGAGGGTGGGTAATGAGGATTACAGTTATAAATGCATTCCATGTATCATGAAGTAATACTGCACTCTGGGTAAGGCTCTGCCGAGCAAGCCCCTGCTCGGTGCTCAGCCGCCTGACCTGCAAGCGGCCGTGTTGGGGTAGGGACAACAATCACAGGGGTCCTACTGGGATGCGGGTCTTACTTCTGGCCAGGGGAACGATGAGGGAAGTGTGAGCCCAGAGAGAGGGCCTGGGCAGGATGGCTCTGACCTCCAGAACGTCTTTTGACTGTTCCCCTGTGAGGTCAGAGGTTTGATCTGCCAGGTGCCAGGGTCTGGGCAACTTGACACAGAGCAAAGGGATGGCCGAAGACAGGGCTACCCCTAAGCCACAAGAACTTCCACATGTTGCCGAATGGCACAGGGCGATTCTGAGTGTGTTCTTCGTGCCAACCCCAAAGCCTTCCTGGGTGGAACCCATGCTGTTTGTGTCTCATGGCTTGGAAGACGCCTCAGGTGGCAGATCCAGGCCCTGGAGAGAAGAATCAGGCACTTCTCAAACAGGGCAGGTCTAGATCATTAGTTGGTTCTTTGAAGTCTGGGCTGATCAGTGGGCCTGGTGACCACTCAGGAGAGATGGTCACTGCAGCATATGCAAAGATGGCACTGGACCTAGAGTCAGAGCCAACAATCTTCTAGATTCAGAGAGATCTTTCCTGGGCTTCATTCAGATTGAAGTTTTGAACAGTAAACTCTTCACAGCAGTTAAAACAGTCTCTGAAGATCTAGTGAAAACAATCCGTTCTCGTTGAATGGTTCTCAACACTCAAGGTAAACAGCATTCTATTTTCCTTTCTTTAATTGGTTCATCACTGTAGAGATGACTGCCCTGAGATGGTTAGCTGTTTGGTCAGTTTCAGGAGAGGAACCCCCACATTTCTCTTTTATTGCTTTGAGATGGGAAGAATGACTCCACTCTTCAGCCTCTGAGAGGCAGGTGAAGAAAGCTACTTTCTGTGGGAAGGAAAGGCTGCGTGTGGGAGGGACAGCATTTTGGGACCAGGAATCCTGGCTCAAGTATAGCTTTACTTTAATCACCGTGTCACACTCAGACCCATGTATTTCTCATCAGAAAACGGGGACCCTGCCACCCATCCATGGTGATGGGAGGAGGTAATCTAAGAGACATTCTCCATGGGAGTGCCTGACTGGCACCTGTGGGCACTGAGCTACCTAGAATCTGAATCTGAAAGGGAAGGAGAGACCAGAGAGGCCCAAGGGTGACCCTGGGCTTGGTGGTGGAGTTCAGGAGAGCCCTTGAGCCTCAGTTTTGCTCTTCCTACTTAGGGAGGCTATAGAGTGGGGAGAGAAAGCTCCTCTGTAGCCTGAGTCAAAGGAGATGAGTTCCCAACCTGGATCCCATCCCTCTGCTTGCCCTGCCAAGCATGGCACCCCCCCACCAGGGGTAGCGGCCCAGCCAGGGGTAGGGGCCTTGCCCAGTACTGCCTTAGTAGCTGTTGTCTGTGAAGAAGGGCGCACAGGCCAACGGGGCACAGTCTTCCTCCTCATGAGGCTCCGATAGCTTCCCATACTCGCTGTTGTAAAACACCTGGCCTACTTGTGACCCTTGATTGGGTCGCCGCCTCATCCCTTGGGGGTCTGGGTGCACCCTGGTTACATCTGCATTCCGACCAGGTCCTGTACAGCTGCCAAGACAAGGAAGAAGACATTAGAGAGGAAAGAAGAGCGATGGGACTACATCTGAGTGAGGGTCTCAAAGGCAGTAGGAAACAGACCTAGACTTGACTTCACAGAACAAATTAGTGTATTTTGGTTTAGCACACTCACTGAGCTTTCTTTGTCTCAAGTCTGGGCACAAGGCCATGGAGAATGTCTGACTTAATTTCCTCAAGTCTACTTTTAGCCTAGTTTTGCCCATCTCAGTAAATGGGGCCACTATTTACTCAGTTGCTCAAGTCAAGCATCTAGATGTCATCTGTGTTTTCTCACTCTCCCTTACACCATATATAGGAACCACCCAGAAGTGCTGTCTATTTGAATTCCCAAATGCACCCATAGCCCTGTCTTCATTCCTTTGCCCTGCTTTAGAGAGACCTGCCATCATCACATGCTCTGCGGTATCCTCTCTGCTTTCATTCTAATATTCAGAGATTCTGTAATAGATGGCTTCCCATCACTCTTAGAATGAAATACAAGCTCCTCATTGTGGCTGATGAGGCCCTGCAAAGTCAAGTCCCTACCTGCCTGTCTTATCCTGTGATGGTCCAACTTTCAATCTCACTTTTTTAAAGGTTTTTGAAATGTTGCTTTATTTTTGTTTTGCTTTGTATGTTGCTATTGAAAAGTTGAAAAGCTTAATACCTGTCTGGCCTTCCCCCTCAACTACTTGCTCTTTTTGGCTTGGATTTCCAGAGTTCTTATCTTTAAAGTCTATTAGTTCTACTACGATATATGCCTCAGAGTTAACTGTTCTGGGGTTATTGTTCAGGTACTGACAGGGCCCACCAATTATGTAAGATTAATGTCTTTTATTTACTTGTTGTTGTTGTTGTTGTGATGTGCCGTGGAGTCGGTTCCTACTCATAGCGACCCTGTACAGGGTTTCCGAGGCTGTAAATCTTTACGGGAGCAGAAAGCCTCATCTTTCTCCTTTGGAATAGCTGGTAGTTTAGAACTGCTGACCTTGCGGTTCACAGCCCGATTTGTAACCACTACACTAGGCAGTTGTTCAAACAGAACATGGGAACACTGAATGTTTCAAAATTAAGAAAGGTGTGCGACAAGGTTGTACTCTTTCACCATACTTATTCAACCTGTATGCTGAGAAAATCATCTGAGAAGCTGGGTTCTATGAAGAAAAATGTGGCATCAGGATTGGAGGAAGACTCCTCAGCTGTTTCCTCTCTCCATGTCCCCATCTCTGCCTCCATCTCTGTTCTCGCTGCTTCTCTGTATAGGGTCCCGCATTCAGCTTGTGCTCTTCTCCCTTGATGGTCCTAGGGTCCTCTGTTTTTGGACTGTAAGATTAACTCCTCTCCCATTTTTGTTACAAAACTTCTACCTTTACAATTGTGACAGTCACAATTAGTCAGGATAACACTCAGTTTTGAATCATAAGAATCTTATCCCCATCTCTTTTCACCAGACCTGCCTAGGCAAGATGAAAACTATTCAGTGGGGACTCTATCTTCCCCTTCACATTCTTAAACTATACTCCCTCTTGAAAATTTGTAAGCCACTTACTTCGTGCTTTTATCGTCCCCTTATTTTAGGTAGCACACCCTCGGAAACCCTGTACAGGGTCGCTATGGGTCGGACCCGACTCGATGGCACTTAACAACAACAACAACAATGTCTAAGTTGCCTGTCCCTATCTACCCTGTATACAGAGGGGATAGCATTGATACTTGATGTGAAGACTCCTTCCCTCTCTATTGATATTTTGAGCTGCTACATCCATGAGTATAGGTCAAGTTCATCAAACCATAGCAATTTACCCTTGTTTCCTTTATCAAAAAAATTTTTTTTCCCTCTAGTCGAGTTCTGATTATCAAACCATCAAGGCCAGGTCAAATGGGTACTATCTGCAAGTCTGGGTGTTCTTATAGTCCATGCAACTTTTAATATTCTCCTCCAACACCATAACTCAAATGCTCCAGTTCTTCTATGATCTTCCTTATTCACTAGTCAACTTTTACATACATATAAACCCACTAAAAATACCATGGCTTGAATCAGGCACATCTTAGTCCTCAAACTGGTATCTTTGCTTTTTAACACTTTGAAGAGGTCTTGTGTAGCTGTTTGCCTAAAGCAATATATCAGTTGATTTCTTGACTGCTGCTTCCATTAGTGTTGATTGTAGATCAAAGCAAAATGAAGTCTTTGACAGCTGCAATGGTTTCCCTATTATCATGATGTTATTTATTAGTCCAATGGTGAGGATTTTTGTTTTCTTTACATTGAGGAATAACCCATACTAAAGGTTGTGGTCTTCGATCTTCCTCAGTAAGTATTTTAAGTCCTTTTCACTTTCAACAAGCAAAGTTGTATCATCTGCATACCACAGGTTGTTAATGAATCTTCCTCCAATCCTGATGTTATGTTCTTTTTCATATAATCCAGTTTCTCAGATTATTTGATCAATGTACAGAATGAGTAAGTATGGTGGAAGAATACAGCCCTGGTGCACGTATTTCCTGATTTTAAACCATTCACTATCCTTTTGTTCTGTTGGAGTGACTGCTTCTTAGTCTATGCAAAGGTTCTGCATGGGCACAATCAAGTGTTCTGGAATACCCATTCTTCATTTGTTATTGTTAGGTGCCATCGAGTCGGTACCGACTCATAGTGAGTGACATTATGCACAACAGAATGAAACACTGCCCAATCCTGGGCCAACCTCACTACTGTTGCCATGCTTGAGTCCATCGATGCTGCCACTTGGCCAATCCATCTCATTGGGGGATCTTCCTCTTTTTCTCTGACCTTCCACCTTACCAAACATGATATCCTTCTCCAGTAACTGGTCCCTCCTGACAATATGTCCGAAGTATGAGAGACTAAATTCGGCTATCTTGGTCTCCAAAGAGCACTCTGACTGCACTTCTTTCAAAACGGATCTATTGGTTCTTTTGGCAGCCCATGGCACTTTCAACATTCTTGTCCAACACCATAACTCAAAAGCATCAATTCTTCTACTGTCTTCCTTATTCACTGTTCAGCTTTCGCATGCATATGAGGTTATTGAAAATACCATGGTTTGGGTGAGGTGCACCTTAGTCCTCAAGCTGACATCTTTGCTCTTCAACTTTAAAAAAGGTCTTGTACAGCAGATTAGCCTAATGCAATATGTCATTTGATTTCTTGACTGCTGCTTCCATGAGTGTTGATTGTAGATCAAAGCAAAATGAAGTCTTTGACAGCTGCAATGTTTTCTCTGTTGATAAGAATGTTGTTTATTGGTCCAGTGGTGAGGATTTTTGTTTTCTTTACATTGAGATGTAATCCATACCGAAGGCTGTGCTCTTTG
>NW_006408968.1:699863-753145 GCF_000296735.1 Chrysochloris asiatica
CGGAACCGACTCCATGGCACATAACAACAACAACATGGGTAAAATATTGAATGATGCAAAAAAACATCAAAAGAAGATGGAAGGAATACACAGTCACAGTATCAAAAAGAAATGGATGATGTTTAACCATTTCAAGAGATAACATATGGTATTGAAGGAAAAAGTCTAAGGTGCACTGAAGGCAGTGGCAAAGAATAAGACTCCAGGAGTCGATGGAGTACTAATTGAAAATTTCCAACAAACCGATGCAGCCCTGGAGACACTCACTTATCTATGCCAAGAAATTTGGAAGACAACTTCCTGGCCAGTTGACTGGAAGAGACCCATATTTGTGTCCATTCCAAAGAGAGGTGACTCAATGGAATGCAGATATCATCGGACAATATCATATATTACATAAAAGTAACATTTTGC
Source organism: Chrysochloris asiatica (assembly GCF_000296735.1). Classification (NCBI taxonomy): domain Eukaryota; kingdom Metazoa; phylum Chordata; class Mammalia; order Afrosoricida; family Chrysochloridae; genus Chrysochloris; species Chrysochloris asiatica. The sequence continues at coordinate 700,278 of NW_006408968.1, forward strand.
TAAAGATAATTCAAAAATGGCTGCAATAGTATATTGACAGATAACTTGGAGAGGTTCAAGTTGGATTACATGGGACTTGAAATGATGTCAGAATAGATTTTGGCTGAAAGTAGAGCATACCAGAAAGATGTTTATTTGTGCTTTATTGACTATGCAAAGGCTTTCAACTGTGTAGATAATGACAAGCTATAGATAACATTGTGAAGAATGGGTATTCCAGAATACTTAATTGTGCTCATCAGGAATCTGTAATAGACCAAGAGGCAGCCATTCAAATAGAAGAGAACACCGAATGGTTTAAAACCAAGAATGGTGTGCATCAAGGGTTGTATTCTTTCACCATACTTATTCAGTATGTACGCTGAGAAAATAATCCAAGAACCTGGATAATATGAAGAAGAATGTAGCATCGGGGTTGGAAGAATATCAACTTTCAATATGCAGATGATACAACATTGCTTGCTGGAAGTGAAGAGGACTTAAAATATTTACTGATTAAAATCAAAGACCACTGCCTTCAATATGGGTTACACCTCTCAGTGTAAAGAAAATAAAACTCCTCACCACTGGATCAGTAAATAACATCATGATAAATGGAGAAAAGATTAAAGTTGTCAAAGACTTCATTTTGCTTGGATCCACTATCAACATTCATGGAAGCAGCAGTTAAGAAATCAAATGACATATTGCATTAAGCAAATCTGCTACACAGACCTCTTTAAAATGTTTGAGAGCAAAGATACCAGTTTGAGTACTAAGGTGCACCTGACCCAAGTCATGGTATTTTCAGGAACCTCGTATGCTTATGAAAGTTGGACAATGAATAAGGAAGACCATAGAAGAATTGATGCATTTGAGTTATGGTGCTGGAGAATAACATTAGAAGTACTATGGACTGCCAGAAGAACAAACATATCTGTGTTGGGAGAAGCAAAGCCAGAATGTTCCTTAGAAGCCAGGATGTTGAGAATTGTCTCTCATACTTCAGATTTATTATTTGGAGGGACCAGTCTCTGGAAAGGGACATCATGCTTGGTAAAATGGAAGTTTAGCAAAAAAGAGGAAGACACCTATAATGAGATGGATTGGCACAGTGGCAGCAATAATGGGCTCATGCATAACAACAGTTGTGAGTGTGAGGTTGGTGCAGGACCCAGCAGTGTTTCATTATAGGGTAGCTGTGAGTTAGAACCAACTTGATGGCACCTAACAACAACAACATGGAGTCTTGGTATGGTGCTGTAGGATAAGCACTGGTTAAAAGGTCAATTTGAACTGCAAGGTTGGTGGTTCAAATCCACCAGTCATTCCTCAGAAGTTCTATACAGGGTTGGTGTGAGTCGGAACTGACTCTATAGCACTTAACAGCAACAACAAATTATCTAACAATTTCCAGTATTAGTGGTGCTGCAAACACACCATTTGTAGTTTGGTGTAAAAAGTAATCAAGTGATTGGCTCAGCTGTAAAGAACATAAATACACCTATAAGTAATGTGTCTGGTCTATTCACTTTTGGAATGTTATGCAACCCTTTGGTTTGAGATAAAGTTTTCAGTGACAACATCATCCAGTGATTCAAAAGACAGACTAGGTAGAAGTGAAAACTGAGTCTATACTTCAAAAGGTGGCTCTTGACAAAAACACTAATGCTCCAAGTGCAGGTGAATAGCCCGAATAAAACCGTTTCTTGAAGAAAGTAGAAAAGAGCAATTTTTCTATCTCAAAGGCCATGTCACTTAACCAGGCAAGTGTAAGTAAATTAATAAAGCAAATATTTTAACTGTTTGATCTGTACCATTAAAAGTTAAAAAGTTTTGGTATCTCCTCCTTGGACAAATGGAACTCACCCTCTATCCAGAGTCACTCTCTGCATGGGCAGACATGAGTATTTCCTATACAAATCTACCTGGATCTTGTAGCCACTGGGCTAAGTGCTGTGGGTTAAGAATGGCTGGCCTTTCCCTGGCTGAGGGGTGGAGAGAGTATGTGCACGGTGAGGATGGTGGATCATTCATAAAAAGGTGGCATCACACATCATTCATAAAAAGGTGGCACTGGAGCATCTGACAACAGAACATAGGCTTAAGAGTTGGAGCCTGAAAGGGAGGTGTTGGGACCCAGCTTGTGCATGTATTTCTGGGTCATGATGGTGACAGGGGAATGGGATGTGTTTAGGAAGCTGGATTGCCAAAAGCTTTGAGCCTCAGAGTGTTTTGTCCTGAACACACAAAAAGGTGCTAGGTTTTGAGTAAGAGAGCACTGACCATCTTCACTGGGTCCTGCCTTCAGCCACCAGGGCTTCCAGTCCTTGTTCAGGGGTGTCCACTCTGGGGTGGACAGCACCAAGCAGCCCCACTCTTACAGGGGAGGGAGCTCTAGAAGGCCTTATGCTATGGAATGAATTGTATCTCCCAAATGTTGTTGTTGTTATGTGCCGTGGAGTCGGTCCTGACTCATAGCGACCCTGTACAGGGTTTCCGAGGCTGTAAATCTTTACAGGAGCAGAAAGCCTCATCTTTCTCCTGTAGAACAGCTGGTAGTTTCGAACTGCTGACCGTGAGGTTCTCAGCCCGATTCGTAACCACTACGCTACCAGAGCTCCTTATCTCCCAAATAGATATGTTAAAGTTCTAACACTTGATGCCTGTGAACGTGAACTTGTTAGGAAAAAGGATCATTGAAGATGTAATCAGTTAGCATGAGGTCATACTGGAAAGGCTGGGTCCTAATCCCATCTAAGTTGTGTCCTTATAAAAGAAGAGAAGAAACACAGAGATAAGACAAAGACAGTCATGTGAAGACCTATTTATAAGTCAAGGGACACCTGGAGCTATCAGAAGCTGAAAGAGACAAGAAAGGATCTTTCTCTAGAGCAGACAGACAGAGCAGGCTCTTGCCAACTGGATTCCTAGCTGGCAGAACCATGAAACAATAAATTTCTGTTCTGAAAAGCCACTCAGTTTACGGTATTTCATTATAGCGACCCAAAAACGCCTTACCTGAAGCCGCCTTCTTGTCTATGTCTGTTCTCTATTCGTTCAAACTCCTCAGAGGCCAGCACCATCCCACTGTCTGTCTGGTTATCCTGTGCAGAAAGAGCAAGCCTAAGGTATAGCCTTGTCCTAGGCCCTTCCTTGGGACAGCTGTTCCCAGCCAGGAAGGATGCACGAATCGCCACCTGTATATCTGCTGATTTAACGTCCCCTCTGTGGAAATTGAGCGATAACCTGAGCAGAGCTTGCAGCTGTGGGCTCACACACTCTAGTCCATAGGGGAAGAAACTGCAGTTCTGGTGTGGGGAGAATGCCTGGTCTATCCTTGGGAGGCAGCAAAGCTGAGACACCCCCCATTAGGGGCCCACAGACGGTCCTCAGGGCATGGTTAAGCGGCAGCACCAAGAGAAATGGGGACAATATTTGAAAGAATAGGATGGTTCATATTGATGATCACCATGGAGGAACATCGTACCTTCAGTTGAGCTTTGCTATACTTGATCATGGTTGGTTTGGTATTTATTCAGATTTACGCAAGAAAGGACTATAATCTTTTCAGAGTTTGAAGCCCTCTCAAGTATTCCTCTGATCCGGGCACTTGGGTCAACATGGTTCTGGTGTAGGCCTCCCACAGGCCCAGCATTCACTGACCAGGGCCCAAACCCACTGCCCCTTGTTGGGGAGGGAGGGTGGACTGAGAGGCTGGGGCTTGACTCCTGACTGAAATTCATGTTTGGGGAGGCTCGGTCTTTTTTTTACAAAATGGAGACACTAAGACCAGCCCCAAGGAGCATACCTGCTCATGCTATGCTCGCTATGTGTTTTCATCTGCATCTGAAAATACAGGTGTTACCACCTGGGGGGACCTCTGTATTTTCTTATACTGGGTATCCTAGCCTCATCCTCCAATGATACTGACCCCATGTGGCTTGGTGGTGCTGACTGAGCGTCACTGGGAAAGAGAAGCTGCGTTTCCCCTGGGGTTCCTTGGCTGTGGGGAGAGACCCCCTAGGGGGAGTGACAACAACAGTTACACAGGGGAAAGCAGCTGAGGGACAGAAACATCTTCTAAGATCCCAGATCCAGATTGCCTGAAGCTTGCCCTGAATTTGCCATTTTTCAGGGACAATGGACTCCCTTTTCTACCACTTGCTTCGGGAGTTCCAGCTGTTCCTTACCCCTCACCCTCTGCACCTGCTTCCCACAGAGAAGGAGCCCTGATCAGAAACCCACAACTTCCCTCCTCCCAGTTATCGCCAGGGAGCTCACCACTGAGGCTTTGGAGGTCATTGGGGTCATGGGAAATTCTTCAAACGTTTTCATTCTGGAGGGACCCTGGGTCTGACTTCCTCTGGCCAGGCACCCAGGGAAGGACACACAATTGTAGTATCTGGAGATTAGATGGAAAGTGTTGAAGCAACCCTCCTAAAAGCTCTCTCCAACTCTCCTTGTGCCCCTTTCCCCAGTGAAGACCCCAATTCTGGAGCATGAGGATCTGAGCCCCTCCTCAGGTCCCACTGGGCAGGCCTCCCTTATTCTGTTTCCTCTCTTGTACCTGAGGGATAAAGGCTTATTAATCCATCACTGGGAAGAGTATGATAGGAGAGTGGAGTGTACCCAGGTCCCCCTGTGGCCCTTCCCACACCAGAGTCAGACCATTTACAGTGACTTAATGCCGTGGGTTAATGCACTGCACTGCAAAGTCTGTTTGAATGGCAATGTCAGCAGATCAAGCTCACCAGCCGCTCCTGGGAAACCCTATATAGGATCCCCATGGGTTGGAACCAACTTGACAGCACTTAACAACAACAACAACAATGACCCCTCACATCTCTGCAATTTGCTTTTCCTTGATGACTGATGAAAATAAAATATACCATGTCCAAAAACTCCCCAGTTCTACCCTCATCCCATCCCACCCCTGGCCTTGGAGGGCAGCTGACCTGGCAGCCAGGCTGTGGCGGTGCAGGCTGGGCGGGCTGCCCTCAGAGTCAGCACAGGCGATGTGCAGGGCAGTGGTGGAAGCCTGCAGGAAGCTGCCCTCCTCTGAGCTCTGGGAGCCACGAGGGGGCATGAAGTCCTCCTCCTCCTAACAGGGACAGGACAGATGTTTAGGGTCAAACATCACATGCTCCCTCCCCTAAGCTCTTCCAATAGGTGGTACTTCAAGTTTGATAAAGGCTTGCTCCATGCTGCCAGTAAAATCATGGCGACCCCTTGTGTATCAAAGTATAATTGTGCTCCATAGGCTTTAATGGCTGACTGGTTTGGAAGTACATCGCCAAGCCTTTCCTCTAAGGTACTTCTGGGTAGGTTTGAGCCCCAACCTTTTGGTTCCGCCAAGTGTCCTAACCATCTCTAATACCTAGGAACTTCTGCTGTGTGCCAGCTCCCCTAAATTTTCACAACAGTCCTCCATGTTATAGATGAGGAAGGTACCCATCAGGGAGGAGACACAGGCCAGGGCCCAGTCAGAGAAGAACATCCTTGCCCATGGTCCTTGGTTGTCACTGAAGTCTCAGGAGCCAATGTGAACCATCGTTTTCCTCTTGAAGCAGTCCTGAATGCTGGGCAGCAGGCTACTCACTACTTTCTCTTCTATCCCCACTGCCCACCAATGCTTCCTGCTGTCAGCCCTGAGCTAGGTTCTGAGCTGGCTCTAGCCCCCACCCTGAGAAGCATTGTATGGCGGGGGAGATATGCTGCGACACAAGTGATAAGGGCCCGTGTACTTGGTGGGCACAGGGTAGAGTGGGCCTGCACAGTGGTGAGGGAGTGGATAGATGAGTTCATTAGTCCAGTGCTAGAGAGGTGAGGGTCTGCTTTGTAGCCCCACTGAGGAACCAGCACAGAGGTGGGAGAAGTGCGGTGCCCCCAGCATCACTGTGATGGTATTTATCATGAAGTGGAGCCCCCCATGGGCAAAGATGAGCTATGACCATCTGCGTGGTAGCCAGGGAGGCACTCGTGTGTGTGCTCAATGGACGACGCCTGTGTTTCTACTTTGAGTGACGGGGCATGGAGGTAGGGATGCAGGCAGTGGGCACTGGATGGCAGGCCCAGGTGCCTGGATGCTGCTCCTGCACAAACTCTTGCCTGGAAGCTGAGAGGCTGTACAGGGCTGATAGGGCTGGATACAGGGCTCAGTGAGGCAGCCAGAGTCAAGGCCAGGGCCAGGGTCAGGGTGGGGCCCTGCTGGGCAGAAGGGAGGTCTAGGAGAAAGGACCAGAAGTTGCAGCAAGACAGGGAGGAAGGGCTCACCTGCTGGCCCCCACCCTGCAACAGGTCCCCCAGGATCTCCACCAACTCTGAGAACGCAGGCCTCGCCTTGGGGTCTCCAGACCAGCAGCTAAGCATGATGCGACGTCTATAGGGTAAAGTCAGGGTATAGGACTGTGGTCTGAACATGCCTTGGGCCCCTCCACCAGTAGACCCCATCCCAGCCACCCTGGCCTGTCCCCAGTCCCTTCCACCTCTTAGACCCATGCTGACCCTCCTGCCTCGTATTTCCTTCCCTCACTAAGCTCAGTGCCCATCCCTAGGGATGCCTTCTCTGATCTCTTACTATGCCCGGCTCCCTTGGGGTCCCCCTCTCAGGGCCCACTACAGTGTGGTTACATGGTGGTCTGTGTGTCTTTAGGACAGTGGCCAGGCCTGTGCTATTCATATGGCTTCCAGGGTTAGTAGCCCCTGGCAGGCACTAAGGAGAGTTGTTGCATGGATGAGTGGGGATGGAAAGAGTGAAGTAACAGAATGCACATGACAGGATCCCCAGAGAACCCCTTTGGGACACTCACATGGCTGGAGTGGCCAGCTCTGGAGTCCTCATACGGGTGCCATCTTTTAGACGCTGGCAGAACTCCTCGTTGATCTGCACCCCAGGGTATGGGGAGGCCCCTGACAGCAGGAACAGAATGGCACGGGTAGGAAGAAAGCATCTCACTGGTCAGGCCTGCCACCCAATCGCCTCCCCTCACCCATGGCAGGATGCCCTTCCTGCTGCTCCCAGTTGGGCCTGGATCATGCCCTGGATCTTCGCTTGATCATGAGAGGATGATGCACCCACTTGCAAGGGCTGCTGTGTGAATGGGAGTGGTACCTAAGCCAGGTACCTGGCACATGGTAGGCATGTGCTATGTGTTAGCTAAAACTGGTTACTGGGATCATATTATCAACAGGGGTGGGAGCCAGTGTTGATAATTTCAGCAAAAACTAAGTTCCACGCCTGCCTCAACTGCTTTTCGGGGCAGCGTGCCCCCGCTTCCCAACCAAGTCCCTCCTGAAACCTGTCAGTTCCTAATCCTGAACTTTTCTCCCCCTGACTCTGACCTAGTCACCTTGTCTCTGAGGACTACTGGAGTTGCTCTAACTGGCTTCTCTGTTTCCCCTCTTGCCTCTCGATCATTCCTAAATTAGCAGCCAAAGTAACCTTTTCAAAACATGTGTCAGATGGCATCTCTCCTTTACTCAGAACCCTGCAACTGCCCCCAAGAGCTTTAAATCCCAAGTCCTCACCATGGCCACAGGGGCTGGCTGCCTCTCCTATCCCAACAGCCACCTCTTCTGATCCACACCCCCATCCTCAGCCCCTGCCTGCTCTGCTCTGCACCCTGACACAAGGCTGAGCGCCTCTTTTCTGTAACTGTTCTCCTCCACCTCACCTGCACACCATTCCAAATCAGTTGCCAACCAGTCAATTTAGACTCCTACCTACTCCACATGTGTCCCAGTGGGGTTTTCAGTGGCTAATTATTTTGTAGCTAGATCACCAGCCATTGCTTCAGAGGCACCTTTGGGGTAGACTGCAACTTCCAACCTTTCAGTTAACAGCCAAGAGCATTAACAGCTATGTGCACTACCCAGGGACCTTTGCTGGCCCCCAGAACTTACAGAGCAGCCTAATTCTTCCTGCACTCTTTAAAAAGAAAACAAAACCACCACCAACAAAAATCGATTCTGACTCAGTGACCCTATAGGACAAAGTAGAACTGCTCCATAGGGTTTCTAAAGCTGCACATTTTTACAGAAGCAGACTGCCACATCTGTCTTCCATGGAGCAGCTGGTGGGTTTGAACTGCTGACTCAGTTGGCAGCTGAGCATTTAACCACTGTGCCAGCAGAGCTCCTGCCTGTACTCTTTGGACTGCTTTAGTTTTAGTAAGAGCATCTACCATTGTTGCCGTCTGATGGTAGTTTTCACTTATTCAATGCCGCCCCACACACTAGCTGAGGACTTCTGTTGTCTTGTCCACCATGGGCTTGCATTAGCCTGAGTGCTTGCTGAATGAACGCTCAGTCTCCTCTGTAAGGGCAGGAGCAGCATGCCCTGGAGCTGACAGTACCTGGACTAGCAGCCACAGTTACATGGTGGTGGGTTCACTGGTAGCACTCACCCAAGGAGAAGATCTCCCAGAGTAACACCCCAAAGGACCACACATCACTCTGCGTTGTATACACCTTGTCAAAGATACTCTCGGGGGCCATCCACTTGAGGGGCAGCCGGGCCTGCAGGAGGGAAGTGTAACATCTGCCTCTTAGGACTCTGACCGCTCCCCTGCATGTGTTCTGACAGCACCAGCAGGGTCCCTGCTCTGCTCTTCCCCTTCCCTTCTCCCTGCCCTGTGGACCCCCACTCTGGCCTTCTTTCCCACCTTCTCCTGCAGGTGCCTTTGGTCTCACTTGAAGATTTCTTCCCTGCTGTGGTTCTCCTGGGTCTGCCTGCTGTTCTCTTCCTCTGAGGTCTTTTGGGGCAAATTCTGCTTTCTCTTCCAATTCCTGGCCAGCTCACGTGGGACCAGGCCCTGAACACACTTTTCCTCTGACAGCTCTGCCTTGCAGACAAGCTTTGTTCCCTCACTAGAAGCCTGGTGGTCACTCTGGACCTCTGCCCTTCAGTTGCCCCTCCCTCCTGATGCTGCTTCCCTATGACCCACCTCTTTCCCTCTATGGCCTCTACCTCTGCCTCCTTCTTTCATCCTGCTGTCCTTCTCACAGCTTGGAAGTGGGGAGTAGCTTCTATAAATGCACACCTGGACCTCACTGCCACATGCCATGAGTTCAGGTAAAGGACCATAGCTGAGGCCGGGGCTGTGAAGGCCTAGACAAATACTACATGTCTCCCTGCTTCCAGCCCCTTCCCTTTCTCCCCACAGCAAACTCCTGATTAGCCTTGGATGCTCATTCAGTACCATCTCTTCTTGCTGGATTCCCCCAGCAAGGTACATACTATCTCCCAAGCATCAGTTTTGCCCAATTCCATATCTGCATGCCCAATCCACCAGGGCAGGCTAGAGACTCCATGTATACCAAATACACCCAGGCACTGGGCAAAACACAAGTTTCCATCTGGGCACTTTGGTCCCTGCTAGTCAACTCCTGGTTCAGTGGGCTTCCTCAGTGGATTTTCTGGGGTTCCCTGCATGCTCAAGCCCCGCAGTCCTCAAAGAGAGTCCAGCGGACAGTGAGTCCCCCAGCAGGTGGCAGGTGGCCTGGATCTTGTAAGCCTAGTAGACTACAGCCCTCTGTCAGCCTCTCCCCATGGTCCCAGCCCCACACATCCCCATCTAACCCACTACCTCCACCTCCCTTTCTCTTAGTGGCCTGCACTCACACTGCCCTTTCGGACATAGTCGGGGTCTTTGTAGATGTCTCGGGCAAGGCCAAAGTCACATATCTTCACCACGTCGCTCTCTGACAGCAAAATGTTCCGAGCAGCCAGGTCCCTGTGGATGCACTAGGGATAGATATGGAAGGTGGGCAGTGAGGGGCCATCAGAATAAGACCTTGGTGACACCCATTCCTGGAGTTCTGTGGTGCCCACCTCAGCCCTGCTCTTTTGGGGAAAGTATAGCTCCTGGTTAGCAATTGACGCATTAACTCCAAGTCTGTGTGTCTCCAGGACTTGCCACAGAGAGGGCTTGTGGGATTGTGGAGCTGGCAGAGATGGCTGGGAAGTCACCCAGACTCTGACGTCACATCTGACTCTACCACTGACTAGCTGGGTGACCTTGGGAAGTCACTTCCACACTTGAGGCTCACTTGCCTTCTCTGTAAAATGGGTAAGACACTGCTCAGCCACAGGGTTGTTGTTGCGGGGGTGAAGTTAGGACCAAGTCTGTCTTCCCAGGCTGGTGGGTTTTCATCTTTCTACCCTCTGCCAGGGGGCAGCTCACCTTTCGGGAGGCCAGGAACTCCATCCCCCGGGCCACTTGAAAGCTGTAGCAGACCAGGTCTTCCATAGTCAGTGGGCTAAGCCAAAGATCCTCTGCTGCAGGAAAGAGTGAACTAGGCTCAGGAGGGACCTTTACCATGACTCATCTTCCAGACTCAAAGGGCAACATCCTGGCTGCATCCCTCCTGGTCTTGTCTCTGAGGACCCTGGCACCAGCAAAAAAGCTTGCTGGTCCCCTCTTCTGCCAGTCACCCTCCACATTCCAGAGTACAGAAATTTATATTATGCCATTGGGCCTTTGCACATGATACTTTAACTGAACTGCTCCCCTCTGTGAAGCATTCTCTTATTCATCCTGTGATGCTCAAGTCAAATGTCTCTGTGAAATTGTCCCTAAGGTGTTCTTCCTTCCCAAGGTTCTTTTCTGTGCACCCTTCTCCTGCCCCTACAATCTTCTGTGTCTCTGGCAAGAGAGTGAGCGCCTTCATGGAGGGCACCAGGCCGGCTTATCCCAGGGTTCCTTGATATTGAGTTATCAGTATCATTGTACCTGCCAGACATGTTGGGCATGGGGAACACAACCTCTTACCCTCTTGGGCTGATGGCTCTCGTCTTGCCACACCCTTGCCCATCAGTAGCCGCATGAGAAGGGCCCTGTCACTGCTTACGGATTGGTTTCTTTGGTCAGCCTTGGCACCCTCCACCATGGCATGGAAGCGCCTTCGCTGCTCTGGGGACTTCTCCTGAGGAGGCACATAGAGGTCTTAGAGCAGCTACTCCCTCAAGTCCCGCCCTTTATAGTAGAAGAGTCCCTCCCACCTTGTACCCGCCTCCAGCTCACCAATAGATATCCTGGAATGGAGGCGGGCACCTACCGCGTAAGGATTGAAGGACTCCCGTTTGGCGCGTAAGAAGTTGGAGAGGTTGCCGTACTTGCAGAACTCCACGATCACCATGAGGGGGCCTGGGGTACGGGAGGATAGAAGGATGATGGAAGGATGCTTAGTGACTAAGGGCCAGCTGCGCAGAAAAGCCCCAACCTGACACTGGCCACGCCCTCCACCCCTCTTTAGCTCCGCCCTTGCCCATAGTCCACTCTGTTCAGTCCGGGTTCTTTCTAAGCCCAAAAGGTCTCTCCCACTTAGAGTGCCCATGCGCCCCAGAAAACCTCGCCCTCCTCTCTTCTTCCCCACTTCCCCCTTCCCGGCTGCCAGAAAGCTCGGTACCGTTGGGCTTGGTGCACGCCCCCAGGAGGTTGACCACGTTGAGGTGGTTACCGATGTGGATGAGGATCTTGAGCTCCGACATCAGGGCACGGTGCTCGCTGGCTGTGGCACCCTCTGGAGGAGAAACGGGGATATAGTGATTGTTCAGGACTTCTGCCCCAATGACTGCCATTACTCCATCCCAGCCACCGGCTAAGGCATGATCAGTGCTCTTGCACATGACGTTACGCAAGGTCCCCAGCAGGTCCGACTCGACTCTCTGAGGCAGGAATGAGGTGGGATTGGGACCCAGAGACTCCCTGTAGAAGCTTGAGTAAGCTGCTCTGGCTCTGAGCCTCACCAGCCCCCACAGAGCTGCTTGGTAACCCTTTACACCCTCTGATTCCACACCTTTCAGCATTTTCACGGCCACGGTGTCGCAGCTGCTGCCCTTGTTGATGCCAAAAGCTGAGGCTTCCACCACCTTCCCGAAGGCCCCATGGCCGAGGACTCTCCCTGTGGGGGTAGGGAGTGGTCCCAGGTAAGCTGTATGGGAGTGAGGGTGGAGCAGGGTGGGCAGCAGGAGTGACCAGTTGGTGAGGCCTCCTGGGAGTGGGAGGAAAGCTTGAGCCTCTTTGCCAAACAGGAAGAGCGTGGGGAGCAGGAGTGGGAAAAGGGAAAGGAGAGCAGACAGGAAGGCCTTGCATCCTCTGCCGCAGGTGTGACAGACCCACCCTGCTCAGAGCAGCAGGAAGTGACCTCCGGGGCCTGGGAACTAGGAGCCCTGGTGCAGTTTTGGGGATGCATGACCAGATGGACAGGTCAGACTAGGTGGAGGCCCTCCTGGCACACGTTCTGAGAATGGAAGGATTTTAGTCACTCCAACTTCCATGTACAAGGAGTCCTGGTGTGACGCCATAGGATAAATATTAGACTGCAAGTTTGGTGGTTCAAATTCACCAGCCACTCCTCAGAAACCCTACACAGAGTGGCTATGAGTCGGAATTGACTGGACTGTACTTAACAACAACAGCAGCTTGCATGTACAGCCTGAGCTTCAGCTGCCTATGCCAGGAGGGTGGGGCAGGGCAGGGACTGGCCTTACCCAGGTGCAGCCGTTCTCTGGGGAACTCCCACTGGCTGGCATCATAGGACAGATATTCACACTGCTCTTCCAGGGGCACCTCACCCGGGTCCATGATGATGGACAGGTAACTGGTTTTGATGTCTGCATGGGCCGGCTGAGAGTGGGAGAACAGTTCATTGATTTGGCCATATTGCTGTACCTGGATAACACTTCACCCAGGACATACGGAACCTCTTTCAGGGCTTTCGATCAAGGAGGGGACAAACAGAAAACTGCTGTGTCAGAGCCCAGCGCAGAGGAAGAAGAGGTTGAAAGACCCCAGGGCTTGGTGAACCAGGATGGGGACTTTATTCTTAATTTTAAGGACTGTCTAGGGTGAGGAAAGTGGGAGTGATCCCATGAGGAGCTAGGGAAGGGCTCAGCATAGGGAGGGGTGCTCACCCTCCTCATGTTACAGAAGATAAGGAGGAGGAGGACCCAGAAGAAGACAGCTATGACGCCAGTGCCCACGAGTATAACGATCTCCATGCTACCTTTATCCTCCGATCCTGAGTGGGCAGAAACAGTGTGGGTGTGTGTGTCAGAGGCTGGGATGCACACTGATGGAAGCGCTCCTTCTGGTGCCACAATATGCGCGAGGAGGTCACCAGAAGGTGCGGGGCGGGGCGTGGGGGGGGGGAGCAGGGGCAGACAGGCACTGAGGGTCTCAGAGGCTAGACCTTCCACGGCCACGCTGGCAGAAGAGTTGACACAGCCTTTGGCGTTGCACACGCTGCACAAATAGCGGCCCGCGTCCTCCTCACGCACGCGCTGGATGCTCAGTTTCTGGTTGGATTCCGCCAAGTCGATGCCTGTAATAGGCGGGGTTCAAGTACTGGTGGGTCTTGGGTCTCTGGACCCCTCCCTTCACCCAGGTGCAATCCCCTACCAGACTCCTCCTCCAGCAGCCTCTCGTCTTTGTACCACACGATGCTGGGAACATGCACTCCGGCCACTGGGCACCGCATCTCCAAGGAGTCGCTCACATTCACCAGGAGGTCGGTCAAGTTCTGCGTGAGCCGTGGGGCTTCTAGGGCTGAGGTAGAGGGTAGTGGGAGAGGGGATCTAAGAGGAGCTTCTGGGCACCTCGGGGAGGAGCCCTCCACAGCTGGGCAGAGGGTAGGGAGGGGGCCCAAGAGTGATAAGGTTGCACAACACGGAAGGGCCGGGGGTTTCAGGTGTGAACTGCCTCTCTGACGTTGGGTGAGGAAAGCTGCCCACCTTCACGGCAGGGTGGGGAACGCTCCTGCAGGACCTGACATGCTAATGGACTGCCGAGTGAGTGCAGGGCTGGGGGCAAAGGCAAAGCAGCGATTGGTCTCTGGGAAGTCCCGCCCTCCGCGGCCGGTCGGTCCGCCTCACCCTGCACTGAAAGGTACTTCTTGTGGCAGTGCTTGTCGTGACTGCGCCGGTCCTGCACCTCGCACACATAGTCGCCCTCGTGCTCCGGCGCCACTCGGGAGATACTCAAGCTGAGAGTGGTGTGCCGCGCCTCTTGCGATGCCTCCTCCAGGCTGGCGGCCAGCGGTGTGGCGAACAGGTGCACGTTCTTGCAGTCGAGTAGCAGCGGGTTCCCGTGCACGTCGTGCAGCGTGGACAGGTTGAGGCGATACAAACGCAGGTGCTCATACGTGTAATTGTCAGCCTGGCAGCTCAGGCGCACGGCCTGGCCCTCCAAAGGCTCCTCGGTTGGCTCTATTTCGATGCTGAAGCCGTCAGGGATGGCTGGGGGCGGGAGAAGGAATTACCTTGACATTGCCCACTCTGCTTACCTACCTGCCTGATGCTCCACTCTCAACCAAGTGTATTCTTGGGTCTGTATCTGGGCCTAGACACCTTCCAGAGCCTTCCTCACATCGTTACTAAGGTCCTTTCTTAAACCTCTATGGGGCTAGTGATCTGCCTCTCTTGCTGCCCCACCTCTTCCAGAGCCCAGATCATCAGTGAATTCCTTGTTACCAGCCTCCTTGCCTTCTCTCACTACTGGCTAGGCCTCATACTCTCCTTTCTCTGAAGCAAGCTCCCCGTGAGATTTTTGTCCCTCTGGTCTCTCACTGTCAGGCTCCCGTGGACTCCTTTCCCCTTTCAGATTTATCATTGGCTCTGTGTCCCCTTCCAGAGGTCCTCATCCTGGACCCAATAATTGTCCACCCTTGGATTTCTAAACTATCCTGAGGTTACTAACTCATTTGAAAGTCTGAAGAAACCTCCTCAGGACAAAAAAAACACATGAGCTTTTTACTGGACTGAGTTCTACATGGAACTGTGGAGTGGGAGGACAGTCCTGGGGGAGGACCTCTTTCCCTACCCCAGTGGACCAAACCCCTGGTCTATATACATTGAACTCCAAATTGATGCCTCCTGTTCAAATCCAGGGTCCCAGCAGGCTCCAGGTATCTTTCCCAGAAATTTGGTGGCCCCCCAATCTGGACTCATCCTCCTCTCCCACACCTGCTTTTTCCCCTCTTGCACCCCCACTGGCTCCTTCCCTGGAAGGTGGCTAGCTCTGGGCTCAGTCTTGTCACTCACTGGTCACGTAGAAGTAGATGAGTCGCTCATCCTGGCCCACCTTGTTGAAGACCACACACTTGTACATGGCAGATACATTGGCATCCTGGATCACCAGCTTACTCACCGTCTGGACAGAGCACAGGTAGAAGGGATCTAATCCCTGCCCAAGGGCCCCCACCTTAACCCTCCCTTTCACCAAGGGGGCCTGCTCTGTCACCAGAGTGATGGAGAAAACAGAGGCTCTGGGCTGGAATTGACCACAGCTCAAAGGCAGGACCAGGAATAGGGCAGGAAAGGAAGTGGCTGTCCAGGAAAGTTGAGAGTCAGCACAATAGACAGTTGTGATTGAGACTGTGACTGGGGTCAGGGGTCTGGCTCTGACTGGCTCAGTCTGTGACCATGTTGAAGTGGGCACAGAAGGCTGGCACTGAACTTAGTCCAATTCAGAGTAAGGATTCAGGCTGTGCTCACATCAAAAGCCAGTCACTCCTGAACTGGGGTCAGTTTATTGTCTGAGGTCACTAGCTGATCACCTTGTGGGATCCTTGTGATGTGCCCACAATATCCACAGGACTGCCCATAGCACCTTTCCCAATGTCCATGGGAGTGGCCAGGGGAGGAACTGGGTCTCAGGCTTCCAGAAGCACTCTGGCCTCCTGGGAGGAGGGAGCTTGGGAGGCAGGGGAGGGAGAGGACCATAGGCCCTGCCTACCATCCAAAGCACCCCCCTCCAGTCAGGCACTTCCTGGCCAGGCCTGGAACAGGAAGAGGCGCTGGAGGTGTGCAGGAAAACAGGAAGTGACTGTAGGAAGTGGGTGCCTTTGTTCAGCCCCCTTCCCCCGCCTGGCCTCTTCTCGGCATTGCCCCTAGACTGGACCAGTAGCTCAGCAGCCTTCTTTGGGGACCTGGCAAACCCCAGTTACCCTGTGCCCTCAGCCCTGGGGCCTGTGGTGAAGTGGCCTGGGATCTCAGCTTCCTTGTCTGAGAAGTGGCCAGAGGTCCGGCCTGCCATCTGCTTGCAGGCAGGGAAGCTGAAGCCCAAAGACACTGCAGAAAGGCCACCTGGCACTCAGCGGCTACCCCCAAAGTTCTGCAGGCAAGTTGGAAACCAAAGTGAGGAGTGATCCTCTCCCCACAGCCCTTCTCCTTCTTTACTGTCTGAGATCTGCTCTGTGTGACCGCTCGGTGGCACAGCTGGCTGTACCTTATTCTTTCCCTCCACAAACTCAGTCCAGGTGTCCAGGCTCTCAATGGGGTTCACAGCATCCTGCATGGTCACCTCCCTCCAGTCCCGGCACTGTGGCATGCCATCCCGTTGCTGCCGTCGGCTGCGAGTGACGAGGGGACAAGGGCAGGTCAGTGGTGTGGGTTAGGGGTCAAGCCTCTGTTATACTCAGAATCATCTGATCACTCTGTGATGGTCAAGAACTAAAGGTCTGGAGTCCTTCTGGAAGCCTGTGACTCGGCCCCTCCTTTGGCCACCACCCTGGGTGCAGGGAAAGGCTCTATCAACAGTCCTGTGGGCACATCATAAAGATCCCACCTGGTGACTGGCTTGCCCTAGACCTGGGATGATAGTGGAAAACAGGGGGCTTTGTTTCTGTAATACTGACTCCCATCTCTTAACCCACAGGGCCCTGCACCCCATGCTACACAGGTTGCCAGACACATCCTCCTTCCCCCAGGTACCTGCTGACACAGAGCAGTACACCCTTCCTGGTTCTGCCATCACACTCCACCACACCCTACATGTACCCCTTTGTGAAATGTTCACTTGAGTCTGCCAGTCAATCTCCCAGGTATCACTCTTCCACCACAAAGTCCCTTGGCCATCTCTCCTCTTCCCTTTCCAGGTGCTGCAGCCTTTCTCAGGGCCAAGTATATATCCTCAGCACCTTGGACTCCCACTGGGATTAAGGGGACAGCTCATGGGAAGCTCTTGCCTGCCCCAGGGCTTGATCAGTGGCAAAGCATAGTGGTGGAGCATCAGAGAAAAGTGAATTCTGGATGTGCCAAAAGTGACCTAAACAAGAAATCCTTGGACAAGAAGAAACCCTTATGAGCCTTGAATATTTCCAGGCTGGTCTGGACACATAGACCATCCCAGCTGAGTCACCCCACTAGCCATGACAGAGCCACAGGCCCTCTGCCACTGGGCTGCTCTCATCTCCTCTCCAGGTTCCCCAGTTCCTGGTGTCAGGCCCCCCCAGCCTGTGATCCTTCAGTCTACCCCACGGGGATATGAGCCACCAGTCCTCTGCTCAGAGCCCTTTTCTGTCTTCCTAATGCCTTATGGACAGAGTTCAGTCTAGGTGTGCTTCATGCCCTGCTGGCCCTGCCGATCTCAGCACTGCATGTCCTATTGTCTCCTGCTTATCTAAGCTGTCTCGATATCTGCCCTGAGTGTCCCCAACCTCTCTGTCCTGCTGACATTGTGAGTGTAGCTCAGCAATTGGGCTGCTTGTTGCTGCCTGAACTTGGAAAAGTCATGTCACTGCTCTGATCTGATTCATCCTTTATTAAGGATGCATGGTGTACCATGGGGCTCACAAGCTATCTCTGAGCTGGTTGCTCACTGGGAAGAGATCCCTTGCTGCCCAGAGACACATTCTGTGGGCCTCCTCTGATGACGCAGTGATGCATCTGGAGGTTTTACTCCTGAGAGAGGCTGGGTGTGGTCAGTCCAATGCCTAGTATCCAGACCAGGCCTGTTGGTGGTGGTGGGGTGGCTGACACAGGGAGAGTATGGGCCATTTCAGGCCTCCTCCCTACTCCATCCCAGGAGAAGTGGAGTCAGGGATGGGTCACAGTGAAATAGTGATGGGTTCATTTGGAACAGGGTTGGGTCTAGAGGCGGGTGCAGGGAGGAGATGTAGGTGATGAATGGGCTGCCAGCGGGACTGGGAAATGAGATCACAGATGAGGTCGGGGTCGGGGATGGGCTTCTGGCATAGAGGAGGATGGGCTGGAGCCATACTCACAGGCTGCGCTGGGCGAAGGCCTTGCAGGGTGTCCAGGGCCGCCAGTGCCACTGGACGCTGAGGGGTGGGGGCACCCCATAGGCGGTACAGGTGAGGGCTTGGCGACTGTGGTGAGAGTAGATGCTCGGGGAGGAGGCCTCCTTCTCGTGGATGTGGGGGGGCACTGGGAGGCATAGGCAGATAGCCAGTTAGCCAGCTTCCACCTTCCATGATCCACTCTGGCCAGGCCGTCCTTTCACCCAGTCCCAACGTCCATACCGTTTACTCTCAGCTCCAGGCTGATGTTGCGCCTCAGGCCAGCAGCTGAGTTCCAGAGGGTGAGGGTGTAGGTGCCAGCACTGGCCTCTGTTACCTCCTTGATCACCAGGGCATGTGGATTGTGGCGCCCTGACACTGCCTTGCCATCCTTGTACCTGCCAACAAAAGTGTTCAGGGCCTATGTGGAAATGCCTGGACCCATCATCCCTGTCTCATCCTGTCCTATACAACCAGAGGCAAAAAGATAAGGTCAGGTGCTGGGTTCTGATGGGCCGGGTCAGAGCAAGGGACCTCTCTGGGATCTGACCAGGTGGCTGCTGAAAGCCTGGCAGGAAGGAACCTATGACCTAAAGAGACCTGGAGATGGCCTCTCACAAGAGAGTCCCACAGCTGAAGTCCCCCGACCATTAGGCAGCTGCTTCAGAGAAGTCCTTGGAGGTCCCCGGCACCTCTTTCCCTCCCTCCAAGATCCTCTAGGAGTCCTGGTGTGGCGCTGTGGGTTAATGCGTCAGACTGTAAAGTTGTTTGAACTGCAAGGTCGGTGGTTCAAAGCTCACCAACTGCTCCTTAGAAACCCTATACAGGGTCGGAATCAACTCAACAGCACTTAACAATAACAACAAAGCCTCTAAGCCTTTCTAAAAATAGTGAGTTGACTCTGTTACTGCTTGGGCAGGTGTCTTCTCTCTGTTGTGGGCAGCCTTCTGAGCCAGGCCTGTGAGGCCCAGCCCAGAGAGTCCTGCCACCCCAGCTGAGCTTCAGTCTCAGGACCAACATGGAGCTGTCTCTCTCCTGGGCACTGAGTAAAATGGCAGTGACCTTGGAATCCTAACCACACTCCCAAAGCTCCATGTTGGAACCCATTTCCACAGGCTTCTTGGCTGTCCTCTGGAGGGCTTTCCACTTATTACATCCCTTGATTGGCTGCTCTTTCCTCTAGATATCTACAAGTTTCCCTCCTTCATTCTGCCTGTTCAAATACCTGCTCCTCAGAGAAGCTGCCCATGACCCTTCTATAGGAAACAGTACCCCCCACTCTCCTTCTTCCCCTGCTTTGCTGCTCACTGGCACATAGGTTTTACACATGTGTCTGTTGATTGTCTGCCTCTCCACTGACCTGTGAACCCAAGGAGGGTAAGGACTACCTTCCTGATGCTTTGATTCCACACACAGAACTACACCTGACAGGGTAGATGTCTAAGCAGTGTCTGCTGCAGGTGCAGGACCATGCATGTCCCACAGTTCAGGGTGCTCTTGCCTGAAGTGGAACTGGACTTCCTTCAGGCAGTTACCCTGTGTACTGAGTTCTGGATGGTGTCTGGGAATAGTTCTTCCCTGGGAAGGACCTTCCCCAAGGGTGTGTGGAGAGCTAAACCAGAGAGGAGTGCTGTGGGGTGACCCTGGCATGGAATCAGGGGAGCACAAGGCTTTGGGCATCTCTCAAGAAGGAGACAACAGGATGGGGATGCAGGGGACACTTCCTAGTTCTTACCACAACTAGGCCCAGAGAGGGATGAGGCCTGCCTGTGATCACAAAGTGAGGCTGGTCAAGGCAGGGATCAGTAGGCGTCTTGCTTTGCTTTCACAAATTCTGAACTACTAGACAGTCTGGCAGCCTCTGGAGACATTGCAGCTCTGTCCCCTACCCTACAAACCCAGCTTCTGGACACAGTAGTCTGCTTGGCTGCATCTGAGGTCTGGCATAGGCTCGAGCCTCCATCAGCTTGTGCACTTGAGTATTCACAGGCCATCCTGGACTATTCTCAGGGCCCTGAAGAAATGGGCTGCAAGTGGGACTTGGGAATAGGATCACAGCTGAGGTCAGGATGGGGCTCTGGAATAGGGGAGAATGAGGATGAAGCCACTCAGAAGGGGCTGACTTCCACGGCAGGTATCACACATCACAGACCCCAAAGCCTTGTGACCAGTATGGTAGAACACATGGGGCCTCCTGGCCCAGCCTTTCCTGGAGGAAGGTGCCCCAGGTTGGAAAAAGCAGTTCCTCTGGCGAAACCAGAAAGGACAAAGCAGAGTTCTATCACAGGAGGCTCAGGACTCAGGTAGGAATACCCTTCCCTCTTTCCACCTCAGTTTCTTCATCTGTACAATGGGGACTCCGATAAGTAAGGGGTCTATCATGGGTGGACCACTCAGCACATCCTGCAGGGGGAGCATTCTTCTCTGCCGGCCACAGGCCAGGAGCCTGGGCTCCCTCTGCTTCACTGCTGTACAGCTCAGGACTCCATACCAACTTGGCACCTCAGAATTTCTGGCTAGGAGGGTCCTAGGGTGGCGACCTAGTAGTAGGGAGGCCTAGGAGACCTAAGGCATGGCTACGCTGGAGCTGACTCAGTGTTGATCCAGCTGGAAGGGCCCTTAGAGATGATAAGCAGTTGCAGGAAGCAGTCAGATAAAGCCCCAGGCTTTGTCTACCAAATCCACACCTAATGGAAAGCCAGCATTTACAAGTTTTAATAGTTTGGCAACAATCTAGGTTGACTTTCATTTCACCTGCAGAGGGAAAGAGCGCTCACTGTGTGAACAATTCTTAGACATCTATGTACAGTGGGCCCTGATCCCAGATCTCAGCACCCAGGTCCTGATGGGGACGAAAACTGGCCTTCCAACCCATGGTCTGTTCCCAGGACTGGTGGGTAGTGAGGGCAGGGGGTGGCTGGGCCCGGGGAGCCAAGGCCATTACCATTGAAACTCTGGTGGGGGGTAGGCCGCTAGCTTCACGGGCAGTTTCACAAGCTCGTCTCCTGCCGTGGCCTCCAGGACAGGATCTTTGAGCCATTCGACACTGATGAAGGGCTTTTCTGTTAAACGGGAGGAACCAGTGTAAAGCCGGGCTGGCCTTGCTGACCCACCTCTACCTAAGATCTAATATGACAGTTCCGGCACCCTCAGCTGCTGACCCCTGCAGATAGGGGCTTGCCTCGTGCCAGGGTTTGTGAGTTGGGCAGAACTTCATGCATGCTCTCCCTCCTGGCTCTGGGTACACCTCATGCATACCTTCCCATTGCCCAGGTATACTATAACCTCTGACTCTGGGGCCACACTGCACACTGACTCTTGTAACCTAGGCTTGGTGACACCTGCCAAACCCACGCCATACCATGCACAATGACCTCGGTGCTCTCCCGGAATCGCTGGTCACCGTTGTTGGCCTCGCATACGTAGGAGCCCAAGTCGTGCTGGCTGACATTGTGGATGGTCAGGATGCTGGAGAGCTCTGTGTGGGTCTGCTGTGAGCGCCGCTCTGGTACCCACTTACCCCGCTCTGCCTGCCCACACCACGGAAGCCACAATCAGAGATAGGACTCTGGCAGAACTGATGCCAAGTACAAACTCCCTTGTCTTGGAACCAGACCCAGAACTTTCCTTGGAGCAGGAAAATTCTTGCAGGACTGAGCTGTGCCTCCTCTAGACATAGCCCCAGTGCATCTTGGACACTGGGAGGGTGAGGGCAGTGTCTAGGGATTCCCCAGGACAGACTGGGCCCAGGGTAGGCATGGGCAGTGTCCAGGGGATTCTGGGAAATGCTGGGTACAGGATGGGTATCAGCAGGAGGTAGGAACCCTGGCAGGGCTGAGACCTCACCTGCTTCCCAGGATAGTCCCAGTCAAAGGTGACACCTGCATTGAACTCAGCCCAAACGGTGCAGTTCAGGACCAGCTTCTCCCCAACCAGCAGCTCTAGAGACTTCTTGGGGAACAGCTGGATGTCATAGAGCTCATTGCCTGAGACACACAGCACACACAGTGACCCCTGAGACCTTGGCTTCAGAACTAACATGCTTGTTCCTGGGCACTGGGGTGAGGAATTGTTCTCAGTCCTCCTCCACAGCCCTCCCTCCCAAGGCAGGGCATGTGGTCACTGGGCTGATGGGTCCTACCTGTGATATGCACGAGGAAGGGGCTAGATCGGAAGTCCTGGCCACCCAGGGTGGTCTCACACTGAAGGTACAATGTCTCTCGCAGCAACTGCACGGGCACCCGCATGCCCTGGCGGTCATCCCACACCACCTCCTGCTTGTCTGGCCGCAGCACTGAGTTTTGCTGGAGGGACATGGCAGCCATCAGGGCCTAGCTGCCCACTTCCTCCCAGCCAGACCAGAAACTGCCTTTCCCAGGGACTGGACAGGCAGGCTGGATCCCGGGGTAGGGGTGGAGACTATACCAAACACAATGTGACGTTGAGGCCTGGAATGGACACCAGGCAGGGCACCCACATGAAGTCCTTCCTTTTGACCAGGAGTGTGTGCGGCTGGTTGATGAAAGGCTGCTCGAAGTCTGCAGAGAGGGGACAGGAGTTGGAGGAGGGGAAGGTGGGCTCAGTGACTCTCTGGGGATGGGGTCAGCAGGGGCAGTCCCATAGTACTGGACAGCCTCTGACTGACTGCAAGCCAGGGTTGGCAGACTATGGGTGGGCTTGCAGGGCCCCCACTGCCCCCTGCCTGGCCTGGCAGCCCGCCGAGAGGGAGTACTAGCCTCACCTCTCACGAATACGTAGACACTGGCTGCGGTGGTGCCCTCGATGCGGGCCTTGATGTACTTGTAGTAGCAGCAGTAGCTGCCCGTGTCATTGGCATGGGCTTCACGCAACAGCAGCTCCTTGCAGTAGGGCCTGGTGTCTGTGCCCTCACAGTCTCGCACAACCCCCGTGTCCTCACTGTCCTTCTCCCCCTGGGCTGGTGCCTCCTGAGCCCCTGGCCAAGTCCACTCAAGAGGGTGCTGCCCCCTGGCAGAGGACAGGAGAGGTCAAGAGGGCCCAGCTGTAGCCCAAGAGGAGGTCCCCGAAGAGCCCCCCTCCCCACTTAAGGGTCAAGCCTTGTTCACAGCTTGCCCACTCTGAGGATAGGTGTGTTCACAGGACAGCTCAGGCCCACACAATGGGCCCGCCCCGAGCCCTTTGGGGCCTCTGCCTGGCTCAAGGTGAGGTGCGGTCTGTGCTGGGCTAGCCTGCAGAGACGCTGGGGATCCAGGGAGGGTAACATCTCTGAGGCCCAGGGTAGGTGTGGGTGGCTGGGGCTTCGGGTCTATACAGGGTGGCCTGGGGATGACTTAACAGTAAGTATTGGTCACCTGGGGTCAGTCTGGGACTAGTGAGAGGCCATGTGGGGTCAGTTGCGGTATGCTGGGGTGGGTGGAGTTAATGTAGACTAGGTGTGATGTGAGGGGGGTTGGGTGCAGGTGTCTGTAGCTGTAGGGCAGGCGATGTCCCTGTCCCTCCAGCACAATGCATGCACACAGCTCCCTGGGAGCCCCACTGAACCCAAGGCCTCTCAGCTTTGGGGACAGCCTGTCTTCTGGGTTCTCAGCCATCATCTCCTGCCTCAGCCTTCTCCAACCTCTGGCCTGCCAGCTAGGAGGCACCCCGGCCACTGCTTCCCTAGGCTGGGGGCCAAGTACCTGCAGGAGATGGACAGGCTGTCACTGGCGTTGATGACGTGGGATTCCTCTGTGATATTCAGGCTCGGGGGGGTCATGGAGTAGCCGCTCACCAGACCTGGAGAGGAAGACAGGGTTACTGGTGCTGGCTCCGGAGGTTACAGGCAGCAACCTGCCCTTCTCGGTCCTTGGGAGCAGACCCGGCAGCCTGGACTCCAGGGAGTCATGACTGTACACCTGAGCATCCATGTATACCTGAGCATCCCAACCTGCAAGGCTCCACCCAGTCTGACCCCTGACCCCACTGCCAACTATCCCTGCCAGAGACCTGATCTTGCCCTCAGATAGAGTATAGCCCAAGTGAATCTGTGTGTGCATCTGTCTGTGTCTGTGGATGTTTATCTGTGTGTCTGTGGAACTGTGTTTGTGAATCTGTGTAATTGTGTAAATTAGTTTGTGTGACCAGCTGTGTGTGCCTATGTGTGTGTCTATGGCTCGGTGTATGGTCTTGTCTTTCTTGTCTGTGTGCCAGTTTGTGCATCTCTGACATGTTAGTGTGTGTGTACATATGAGCTTATGGGTGTATGTGAGGCTGTATGTGTAGTGGGGGATCCCGGTGGGGGTGGGAGCAGGCCCTGGGGGGAGGTCTGGCCTGGAATCTGGCAGATGCATCCTGCCAGGACCATCCTGAGACAACAGGAAGGGAGGACTGTGTGGCCGGACGCCCAGGGCTGTGTCCTGTCCCTCCCCCCAGGTCCCTGTCCTCCTGGGGGAGTGTGGCCCTCTATCCCACCCCCAGTCCCACAGGGCAGCAGCATTCTGGGCAATAGAGGTCGGGCTCTTCTGTCCTCCCCAGCACAGCTTGCCTGGCTCCTGCCCTGACTGCCAACTGGTGTGGGGTGGAGCTTGGGGGCCCCCATCACATGTGGTTCTATAACACCCTGACCCAAGTGAACCTAGGAAGAGGCAGGGTGGGATGCTCAAATACCAAGATCTTTAACACCAAGCCAACACCACAGCCAGTACAGGGTCAGTCCCCTTCTGCCCCTCCCTCCAGCCTCCTAGGCACTGCACCAGTGTGGCCAGCGCTTACGGAACACCTAGTCACACTGAACCAACAGGGCAGCCTCTGGCCTGGCCAGCTGCTGCAACTTCAGTCTGCAAAGCCCTTCCTTAGCCTGTCCAGAGGAGCCATGATGGCGCAACGGTTAAAGTGCTTGATTGCTAACCAAAACATTGTTGGTTAGAACCCACCAGACATTCCGAGGGAGAAAGATGTGGCAGGCTGCTTCAGTAAAGAATGTTGTTGTTGTTAAATGCCTTCAAGTCAGTTCCGACTCATAGTGACCCTGTATAGGGTTCCTGAGGAATGACTGATGGGTTTGAACTGCCGACCTGTGGTTTGCAGTCTAGTGCTTATCCAACAGGGCCACACAAAAACCCCATAAAGAATACACAACCTTGGAAACCCTCTAGGGAAGTTCTCCTCTGTTCTATACGGATGCTGAAAGTTGGATTGACAGCAGCGGGTTTGTTTTGTTTTGTTTTAGTCAGAGCCCAGCTAGCACCTTCCCTAGCATTCTGGCCAACATCTTGCCTTGAAACCCATCCTAGTCTAGTGTCACAAGGGGGCAAGGGAGCCCCAGACTCGGTTCCCAAGACCTACTCCCCATCTGGGCTCTTTGCCAGGTCTGCCTAGCCTCCTCCCCGTCCCCTACCTCTACTCTCATGGATCTCCAGGCCTTGAACATACACCTCAGTAGTTCTATGGAGAGAGATGGGTGCCAGAGTTCTGGGAAGTCCAGCAGACAGGAGGCTCCCCTCCAGGGGTGGTGAGGGGGCAGGGAAGGAACCTTGGAGGGCACCTTTGAGCTGGGCTTTGAAGGACAATGAGGTGTTTTCCAGGCAGCAAATAAGGCCATTCCAAGCAGACAGCAGGCAAATGTGTGGCAACTAAGCCCAACATCCACTTGGTCAGGTCTGACCAATGATAACTCTGGCATATGGTCAGACCTGAAGTGCAAAAGAGGAGAGATGAAGGGGCATCCCCATCCTAGTCCCAGGACCCTGGATACTGAACAGTGGTTATACCACCAGTAGAGGTCATGGCCCTATGAGAAGGAAAAGCTCATGTGGAAGTCTGAGGCTTTGCATTGGGATCCTCAGAGAGGCTGTGGCACCCCTTCTCTGGCTGCACAGCTTTTCAAAGCAAACACCTGGCAATGGTCAGCTCAGCTTCCTTTGATGGTTCCCCTTTGCTTCCAAGATAAAGTTCAACTTTGTTAGTAGGGCATGCAAGGACTTCACTTTCTCTTCAGCTTCATATTCTGACACATCTTCAAAAGCACGGGCCTCTCTCTCACCATCATCCCAAATGCCAGACTTTTTCATATTTTCAAGTTTTGCCTTTGGCCCACTAACCTCCTTTTTTAAGAGCTAGCTCATGTACCCCTGCCTTAGGGAGAGTCATCAGTTCTCATGCAGTGCCGTCCTCAACCTCCTCTGGGTTTCTACTGTTAGAAACCTGTCAGATTGAGTTGCACATTTCTGTTTACATCTGAATAGAGGCTGTATTTTATTCATTTTCCTAAGCCTTATACAGAGGACATGTGTACACAAGAGTCAGGGGATGAATACAAGAAAGGGTGTATGGATAATGGATACAGGATAGAAGAATGGTGGATAATCAGGTGAGTGGATGTGTGGAAGGAAGGAAGGAAAGAAAGAGAGGTAGATAGATAGATGGAAGGAAGAGTGGATGGGTGGGTAGGTGGATGGATGGAAGGAAGAAAAAAAGAACAGGAAGGAAAGAAGAAAGGAAGGAGTGGTGGGTGGATGAACAGATGGATAGACCCTGAGGGAACTTCCTTCCTGCTGGTGGTGGTGGTGGTGGTTATGTGCCATGGAGTCGGTTCCGACTCATGGCAACCCTGTATAGGGTTTCCAAGGCTGTAAATCTTTACAGGTCCAGAAAGCCTCATTTTTCTTCCATGGAACAGCTGGTAGTTTCAAACTGCTGACCTTGAGGTTAGCAGCTCAACTCTAAACCACTACGCTACCAGAGCTCCTTAGTTTTCCTCCCTAGAGGCTATGATACCACCAAAGGAAACATTCATATTGCTGTGCTAAAATGGAGGGACCATCCATCCTGCTCCTCCACCCTTTTGTTGTCACATGCTCTGATTTATCCCAGTGCCCACTCTGCCTACACTGACCTTCCTTTGGGACCTGTGATGAGTACACTTTGCAGTACACCTCACTGTCCTCTTTGAATGTTCCCTCTACTTCCTGTCTCATCTAAAACTCAGCTTTCTGACTAAGGACACTCTGCTCTGGGCAGTTACTGCTCTCACACTACACCAGCCTGAGGCCAAGAGATGTAGTTGGTGGCCACTTCCCTTCCCTAAGCAAGCCTCTTTGAGGATCCTGCTCTAACTGCACCATCCTCTGCCCCTAAAGCTGTCAGCGTGCTCACTCACTTCCCCTCATTCTCTGCTGACTAGAGCGCCTGCCTCCCTACCACCCCACCTCATGTCATTCTCCATGACCTCAACATCCATATGGTGACTCACCAACACCCTGGCCTTTGAGATTCTTGACTGCATCATTCTGATTTTCCGTCCGCTCTCCCTCACCACTCGCTTTGTTCTAAGGGGCATTCTGGTTGTACTTCTTCCAAGACAGCTTTGTTTGTTCTTCTGGAAGTCCATGGCATTCTTCACCAACATCATATTTCAAATGCATCCCTTTTTGTCCTTATTCATTGTCCAGCTTTCATGTGCATATGAGATGATAGAAAATACCTTAACTTGGGTAAGGCACACCTTAGGTCTCAAAGTGACATCTTAGCTTTTTAACACTTTAAAGAGTTGTTTTGTTTTTTTCCCAGTAGATTTGCTCAATACAACATTCAATCTAGTGACCACTATCTCCATGAGTGCTGACTGTGGATCCAAGTAAAAATGACATCCATGACTATAATCTATTCTCCATTAATCATGATGTTATTTATTGGTTCAGTTGTGAGGATTTTTTCTTTCTTTACACTGAGCTGTATTCCATACCAAAAGATGATTTTTCAAAAATCTTCATTTGTGTTTCAAGTCTTTTTTGCTTTTAGCAAGCAAGGTTGTATCATCCACTTTGTTGTTGTTAAGTGCCATTGAGTCTGCTCTGACTCATAGTGACCCTATCTAGGGTTTCTGAGGCTTGTAAATCTTTGTGAAAGCAGAACACGTCGTCTTTCTCCCCCAGAACAGCTACTGGACTAGAACCATCGACCTTGTGGTTTGCAGTCCAGTGCTTATCCAATTGTTAATGAGCCTTTCTTCAAGCCTAATGCCACATTCTTCTTCAAACAGTCCAACTTGTTTTATATTTGCTCAGCATACAAATGAATAATTATGGTGAAAGAATACAACCTTGACACACATCTTTCCTGTTTGAATGACTGCCTTGTGTGGTTTATGTACAGGTTTCTGATGAACACAACTAAGTGTTCTGGAATTCCCATTCTTTGCAGCACGATCCATAGTTTATTATCCACACAGATGAATGCTTTTGCAGAGTTAATAAAACACAAAGAAACATCTCTCCAGTGTTTTCTGCTTTCAAACTAGATCCATCTGATCTAAGCAATGATAGTCCTGTTTCATGTTCTCTTCTGAACCCAGCCTCAATTCCTGACAGCTCCCTGTCAATGTACTGCTGCAATCAGTTTAAAATGATATTCAGTAAAATTTTACTTGGGTGTGATATTAATGATATTATTTGATAATTTTCACCTTAGTGGGTGCTTTGTTCTGCCTGGCAGTTCCAGATGTTTCTTTCCCCTTCACCCTCAAAGTAAAGCCATCAAATGGAGATATCCTCCTCTTCTGTAGTCACAGCTACTGGTCAGGATCCCTGGACACCCTGCATCTTTGTTATAACTGCTCCCAAAGGCTGACCCTCCATAGTGACTGGGAATCTGATTCTCATAGGTAATGCCATTCTCTTTGCATTGCCAATCTTTCTTTCTATGGAGTGTTCACCCATCTTAACAAAACAAAGCAATTCCTTGATTCTATATCTCCTGCCTTCTTTCCTATTCTTCTTCATAGCAAGAGTTCTTAGAGCAGTTGTCTCTGCTCAATGTCCCCCTCCTCTCATGTTTGCTCACCTACTCACTAGGGGGATATCTCCCTACCCTTCATGGGACTGTCAGTCAAGATCCCCCGTGAACCGCTATATACCAATTCCGGGATAGCCCTCCTCCTCCTCAGCCCTCTGGCTAGCTCCTGTGATTTCACCCTTTCCTGATCTTCCAACACAAGATGCTGCTGTGCCTCAGCTCTCTGATATCTATAACCTCTCCCAAGTGTTCAGGCATCTCCAAGATGTCTTTATCTAAGTATCCAACTGATCACTTGACTTGGACACCCCATAGACAGCTCAGTTTATGGATTTCCAATGCTTATCCCTAGAGTCACAATGCCTCTGCACCAGACTGCAAAGCCATTTGAACTGCAAGGTCAGTGGTTCAAGCTCACCAGCTGCTCCTCAGAAACCCTGTATAGGGTCACTATGGGTCGGAACCGACTCGATGGCATTTAACAATAACAATAACTACCCCAATAGTTCCTGTCTCCCCAAATGGGAGTTGAGACTTTCTGTGGACACCATCTGGCCCTACTCAGCACATCCAGTCTACCACAAAAACCATCAGGCTGGAATGTTTCTCACAGCCAATCCTTTTCTTCTGCCAGGGGCCTGGAAGCTGCAATTGCAAAGTGGGTCTACTTGTGCCCTCCTCTAGTCCTTCTCCATACAGCTGATACAGTGATGCTTTAAAAACACAAATGGGGCCATATCACTTTTGTGGCTAGATCCTGTCATTGACTTCCTATTACTCTCCAAGAAAACCAAACCAAACTCTTGACTCTTACCCACCCCTCTATACCCTCTCTGCCTCCAGCATACTGTTCTGCAGGCATAACACGCTTCTTTCAACCCCAGGACCTTTGCACACATCTTTCTTTCAGATATACGTCTTTTTGTATGCTGTACATGGCTGGCTTTTTCTCACCTTCACACCTCAGCTTAGACATGACCTTTTCACCTTTAACTCCCTTCTTTAGGCTCCATTTTATCCTCCTGCTGTGTCCTTCTTACCATTTATCACAATTTATAATGAACTTATTTATTTGTTTGTTTAATTTAGGTTTTTCTATTTCCTCCACTAGGTAGGAAGTGTCAATGGGATGAGGACCTTAATAGTACTCTTTTCTCTCCATGCTTAACACAGTAGGAACAGAGTAAATACTCAATATATATCTATTGAACAAACAGATAAAAGGATGGATGGAAGGATGGATGAATGGAGGAAAGGCGGGTGCATGGACAGATGGACAGAGAGATCGATCAAAAGACAATAGACAGATAGATGGATAGAAGGACAGATGGAAGGATATATGAATGGATGAGTGAATGAATAGGTTGATTGGTGGATGAATGGATAGATGGTTAGATTGACAGAAGGAATAATAGATGTATGTATGTATATATGTATGTATGTATGTGTGAATGGATGAAGGCACAGATGGATGTATGAATAGATGGACAGACAGGCAAATGGAAGACGGATGAGTAGATGGATGAACGAGGCCTTCCATGGGGTTGGAATTGTATCAGAACCTGCCAGTACTTTGGAAAAAAATGCTTCTAGTTAAATGACAGACTCCCTGGTGACCATATACCCTGAGCTGCATGTCCAGAGGCTCCATGGCAGTCCCAGCCCCCACCTGTAGCCCTGAAGAAGGCGCATCTTTTCCTGCCTTGCTGTTGTCTGTCTCAGCCTGTCCTTCCTTTCCCGCAGCAGGAAGCTGTCATCCTGGCCTCTGCTGTACTCCCCCTGCCTTCCTGTTCCTGACCCAGGAACTGGCTTCTTCCTTCCCTCACTGATCTCGGCTCCAGCCCCCAGGCCTGCAGCAGAATGGTGGGGCAGACGCCAGGCTGGCCGAGGTCAGCAAGGCCAGAGTGCACACCTCCTCTCCTCAGTGCTGTCAGCAGACCTGGGACACCCTCTGGCCAGGGGAGCAAGGACCCTGGTGTCAACACAGGCACTGAGTGTGGGAGCAGCATGCGGTGATGCTGCAGCTTCCCCAGGGGCACTGCTGGTGCTCCTTAGGGAGGATGAGCCAGGGATGCTGTCCCAGGGGGTAGGCACCATGAGCAGCAACAACTCACAGCAACCTGGGAGGGAGGGATTTGAACCCAGTTAACAGATGAGGAAACTGAGGCTCCAAGCTTCATAACAGACAGTGACAGAGCAGCTGTGCAGAGCTCAGATCTGTCTGATACTAGGGTTGTTCCCTTCCTGGGGTCCTTCAAAGTCTCAGAATCACTCCCTTTAGGAAACTCCATGCAGGTAGGCAGTCTGGCCACCTTGGTTTCTTAGCTCTCAGTGGCCCCCACCTCATTCTATTTCTGGGCCCTGGTCCTCTAGTTCCATGTTCTCATTGGCTGTGGGCAAATCAGTAACCATAGAATCAACTCTGACTCATGGTGGGCCCATGTGTGTCAGAGTAGAACTGTGCTCCCCAGGGTTTATAATGGCTGGCTTTTCAGAAGTAGTTTGGCAGGCATTTCTTCTGAAGTGCTTCTGGGTGGACTTTACCCACCAAACTTTCACTAGGAAGCTGAGTGGGTTAACCATTTGCACTACCCAATGACTCCTGGCTGCGGACAAAGCCCTGTGAATCACTAACAATACTTTTCAAAAGCAACATTCCTGAGAAACAGACGAGGACCTCAACTAAGTATATGAAGAACAATTACTGAGTGTTCTAGAGCTGTCCCAGTATGGCCCCAAGGCATACTGTCTCCTTCCTCAGCACCAAATCTGCATGTCCTGTATCTTCCATTCTGTGCCCATCTGCACAGAATTTGGGGACACAGACACCAGTGTGACAGGTCTTAGTCCCCCTGCATCGAGCCCTGGCCTTCCCTGCAGTGCAGAGGAATGGGGGTGACCTGGGGTGGTTTCTGGGGCATGACCAAGCACAGGTAGGCCCACAGAAGGTCAGGACCAGAGGCTGGCATGAAAGAGTGACATATAAGAAGCACAGCAGGACCAAACCAGATGCTGGTGCACCCTGATGCTGTCCCACCCTTGTCCCCACATCTCTCTGACCCCTTCTTTTCACCACCACTCTAGGTGCTGGCCTTCCTTCCCAGCGGTCTTCTTTCTGCTCTCCAGTTATGCCCTCTAGCTGCCCTTCAGTCCAGATGGACACCATGACCTGATAATACTTTGCTGGCCTCTTGTAGCCATCTAGACTAGACACACCAGTGGTCAGCTTCCCTCCAATGCTCTTGGCACACCCTCAGCATTCCTGCCACGCCCAGTGTCATCCACCTGCTCAACACAGCAGGCCCTGGCCCACCCTGCCTGGACAACTGCTGCTTGTGCTTCAAGGTCTGGGGCAGAGATGACTGCCTCTCCCTGAGGCTACAATTGGGGCTAAAATGTTATCAGCACAGGGCTGATGGCAAGGTTGTCTGTACACTCTGAGAAGGTGCTCTACACTCTGGCAGAGATCATAGCTGTGTCATACCACCCTGGGCCTGGCTCCTATCTGTCTTCTCACTGGGTAAGGGTCAGGTTCATGACTCTAGATTGGACCTGGGCTGAGGGGATCAGTTGGTCACAATGGAGGACAGGGTGGGCTCGTGGTCTCTCATCCATTGGTCCTGGGGCTAAGCAGAGTTAGGGAAGCCTGCACTGGAGCCCATCCCTTTGCTTTTGGGGGCCAGGCCGGTCCATAGAGCTGGGGAAGAGGCAGGGTTTTGTACTGGAGTCTTTCTGCCAGCCACATCCTACAGAGTAGCTTTTGTTTCTCCAGATGTCATGTCTCCAGAGGTGGAGAAGCATTTAGTCCCTAGAGCTCAAGAATTAAGGTCAAGAGCCCATCTAGTACCCTCACCTCTCTCACCTAGCTGACTAAGATGGGGGTAGGCCTTCTGTTCCAGAGTTTGCTCTGAGCCCTCTGCCACTCTCTAGCTGCCTGGCTTGGGCAAGTCACTTCCTCTCTCCAAATCCCAGTTTTGCCACTTTTGAAATGAGGATTGGTTCTAGGGTTACTGGTTATCCCAGACCAACTACAAATAGAGGAATACTGCAATAAGAACTATTGCAAGAAGGAAACTACTGCTGGCCCACACCACTGATCCTTTCTCTGTATTACCTTCATGCTGAGTGCTTTGCATGCCTGAGCTGTGGAATCTTAACTGACACCCTGTACCATGATCTTAGCACAGAGGCAGAAATCAGGAGAACCTCACTGGTGGGGGTTGGTGGTGGACATGTGAGCTGAAATGGATTTTGTAGACTGAGTAGGAGCTTGCTGGGCACATGGGGCAGAGGGACGTATGTAAAGACCAGAAGTACAAGTGACCTTGGCTCATCAGGTAGAGGAAACAGTGCCTGGAGTGGGATGATGAGGCCAAAGACAACAGCTCTGGGTTCCAGGCCCAGGCTCTCGGTGAGCTTGTTTCACCAAGGGTTCATCCTGCTAACTCCATACACTACTTCCTCTGGATGGTGGTATATCCCACGGCTTCAACCCTCACTCTATATCTCCCGGTCAGGTCTCCTGAGTTTCAGTCCTGGACCACCTTGCTTCCCAGATGTCTCCTGTCCTATGCCCTCAGCCCTCAAACCCAGCAAGTCCCAGACCACACCTATCACTGAACAGGTCAACCTGGAGCCACAGGGCACAGTGCCCACCACCCAATGAGTAATTATTAAAAAAGAGCAATAATGCCTAGTGTTGGCGAGGATGTGGGGGAAGAGGAATTCACACAATAATAAAAAAAAAAAATGTGCATGCATGCTGACCCCAAAATTCTGCTTATCCCAATACATCCTGCTATAGTCATAATGACAAGCAGATATTTGGCACTTTCTGTGGGCCAGCAAAGGCCTATGCACTTGTCCACGTAACAGCTTTTATTGTTACCATTTTACAGGTGAAGAAACTAAGGCACACAGAGGTCAAATCACTTGCCAAAGATCCCCTCACTAGTAAGAGGTCTGCTCAGGGGACAGGGTCTTGGGGACTATGAGACTTTGGTGGGTCTGTGGTAGAATCCTGGCCTTCTGTGCATGAGACTCAGATCTGATTCCTGCCCAGGGCACTTCAGGGACAGGCACTACCTGTCAGTGGTGGTTTGCATGCTATGACATTGAACAGCTTTCCGCAGAACTTTCAGACTAAAAGAGACTACCGAGAAAGGCCTGGTGGTCTGCTTCCAAAAATCAGCCAATGAAAAGCCTATGGATCACAATGGTCCACTCTGTAACCAATTATGGGGATGACATAAGATCAGGCAGCATTTCATTTCAATGTATTTGGGGCTGCCATGAGTCAGGACCGAATCAATGGCATCTATCATCAACTATATACTCTAAATTTGTGTCTGTTTGGTTAACATTTAAAGGTCTTAATCTTTCGTTCACCAACTCTGGAAAAATGGTTCCTCACCACACCCCACCCCGCTCTCTAGGTTCACCATACTAGTGATAGTCACCCTGCCAGCCTTCCACAGCCCCCCTGCCCCCAGACAGCTGGTCAGCAAGGCACACCTATTCTCAGATCCAGCATCAAGAATGAGGTGACAGGGAGCACCATGGCCCCGGTCCCCTTTTCTCTCCCTGCTATTCAATAGCTTCCTGATGCTGACAAAGCACTTTGCACACACAGCTTTCTGACACTGTGTACTAGATATCTTCTAGTAGCGAGCCACTGTTAGAAATTCTGGAGCTGCTTGGTTATCTCCTCTCCCTCCTCACCGAGAGCCAGCCTCAATGCCCCTTCCCTGGATCACCAGGCCAGCCACTCACCATTTTTTTGAGTCTCCACAATGATCACCCCCAGGTGATCTTCCTAACCACAAGGTCAGAAGTTCAAATCTACCAGCTGCTTCTCCGGAGAAAGAAGAGGCTTTCTGCTCCCATAAAGATATACAGCCTCAGAAACCGTGTATGGGGTCGCTATGAGTCAGAACCAACTCCACAGCATACAATCAACCAACTAATCAACCAATCTTACCTAAAACTATTCCCTGACTCCTTGTTGCTGGTGGACAGAACTTGTCCACCCATGATCCTCCAGGTCCTTCAGTCAGTATTGCCAACCTTACAAGCTTTTCTGCCCCCATAACTTTCTGCCTACATCTCCTGAACCCAGTCCCGTTGGAGCCTTTGCCCATGATGTGATGTGCCATCCATCAGCAACACTTTTCTTCACTTTTCTAGCTGGGAAATCCCCCCCCTCCCCCACTTGATGTGCCACTTCCAAGACCTGTAAACTGAGGTCCCCCTTTTCAAGGACTCCAATGCACTTGGATGCAACTCTGGGGTAGTAGCTGGCTTGCTGTACTTTTCATTTCTTCCGTGTTTGTCTTCATCATGGAATCAAAGCAGAGGACTTGGCCAGTGACTGTCTTTGAGGATCAAGGGAACAAAAAAGACAGCATAGCATATGTGTGTGGGATGTGTGGAGGTGAGGAAGGGGAAAAGCAGTGTGGAGTGGCAGGAAAGGTAGAGACCTCAGACACTGAGGAGCCACATATGGCAAGGGATAGACCTGAGGGAAAGACGATGAATCCACGTGGCTTTTGAAAGGTCTCTGGGACAGTCTGGGAAACGAGTCTAAGAGAGTGACAGAAATTTGGGACCCTAAGTCCCCACATTCTTAAGATTTTCACTGGGAATATGAACTACCTCTTGCTATACCTGCCCCTTCTTATTCCCTTGGTCACCATGACATCTATCACCTCCCTTAAAGTTTCTAGCAGCTCTGGCATCTAGTGAGACATTTCATCATCTGACCTTAATTTCCTAATTCCAAAATGAGCCCTGATGTGGCACTGTAGGATAAGCACTGGACTGCAAACCCACCAGCCACTCTTGGAAACTCTACAGACTTGTTATGAGGAAGACACACAACAACAACAACAAAATGAGGGCAATATAGTCTATGTTACAATGTTAAAATGTTCATTTGATTAAATATTTTACACTAAGATGTGGCTGGCTGCTAGACACTCCAAGTATGTCTGTGTGATGCTTAACACAATTAAATGTCCATGTGGTAAAATATAGAGGATCTTTGAGAATAGTACTTTGAGTTGGTTGAGGATAAGAGTTTCCCTTACACCCACCTCTCAGACTGAATGTGTTCCTAATCCTGAATTCTGGGCCCCCAGAGACAGTAATAAAGTGGGAGGGAAGCCGGGTCTCATTGGTAAACCTCTCCCATTAAGAGCCAAACCTTCCAGAAGGTGGAGAAACATCACCACCTTGAGTTGGGTTGAGACTCAAGGTGAACTCATTCTGGGTGGGCACAGGGACACAGGGATACAGGGGCACCCTTGAACCCCAGAAGGAAGGGGAACTCTACCAGCCCAAGAAACTGGTGATTTATCTTGGCGGGGGTCACTGAAGGTTTAGGTCTGTGTTTTAAACAGTCTTTCTGGCCAGTGTGGAGGCAAATTTGGGGGAAGATTGGAGAACTGTGTGAGGCTGGGTGGGGCAGGACTCGCTGAAAGGTTCGGGCCCATGGCGGTGAAGTTGCAGCACAGGAGGACCGGCTCCGCTGGCAGATGTTGAGCCCCCAGTGATGTGTGGGTCAAGGCTCTGCTGCGCAGGCCGGCAGGGCAGGCAGTACGTTATCAGACAGCCCAGCTGGCTTGGAGGTGGCCCCCCAGCGCTGCTAAATCGGGGCCACTGGCTCCTGCCGCAGGAAGAGGGAAACGCAGGCAGGATGTCCTCTCCCGTTGCCGACAAGTCCTTTCCCATGAACCCCTGCTGACCTCGACGGCCACGTGGCGGGGCTCCCCCATTCGCCACCCGGACCTGCGGCTGCTAACCCAGCCACCCACAACTTCTGCAGGGGCTGTGAGGGCGGAGGCGCCATGGGGCGCAGGAGCCAGGATTTAGGGGTGGTCTGCTTTCCGTCTCGCCCCGCCTCACCCCGCCTCGCTCCGCCTAATTCGGGCAGGCGCCGAGCCTCCTCCAGCGATGAATGCCCGCACCTTCCTGCTCCCAGACTTTTCCCTTCTGCCTGACCGGAAACAAAACCAAGATCCCAGAGGAAGCCAGAGTCTGAAAAGGATCGAATCGCAGGAATCCCTGACTGCAGCTGGAGACCCGTTGGCTGAGTCTAATTCACAGATCGGTCCAGTGAGTGCGAGAGGCTATCTGAAGCCCTCTGTCCACTCGAGGGGCATCTCAAAAGACTGTGGGAAACAAGCTAAGCCCTAGTGGAGAGAAATCGGTCATGCGCGAGATGTACTTTCTAATGACAGCAGGAAGAGTGTAAGCTAGATACTGAGAACTTTCCCTTAAGGCTGAGATCCCATTGAATTTCCTTGGGTTCCCGAATTTATTGGGAATTGAGACATTTAGGCTCCCGTCTGCTCCATCATACTCAACTGTTCCCAACTTTCCTCCAGGCATATCTGGCTGAGTTGCACCAACTGGGGTCTCCAGAGAAATCTTGCTTGAGGCTTCTACCTACCCCATCTACCTCCCCAATAGTGCTCTGCACATTTGCTCCTCCTCTCATGGTCCCCATCTGTGTAAACTATCATGATCCATTCTTTTACTTAAGACAGGGACTGGTATTCATCTCTACCAGCCCCATGTCCAATCCATCCACAGTTATTACTGCTTCCAACCCTGACATCTCTCTTGGGTCCAGCCACTTGGAATTTCCTTCCTGGTTCAGACTTCACCTGTTTCATCTGGTTTTATTCCTCTAGCAATACCTTCAGGGGAATCTGACCAGTGGCTGCTCTGCTCAGAACCCACCTTTCCTGGCATGCCCATCCCAGAACCCCCAGCTCCAGCCTCATATGACTTGTCTTCAAACACCATCTGTATTTTCTTGCCTCTGAACATTTGAGGGGTTCTTTCCCTGCTTGGAATGTCCTTCCCCTGAGTTATGCAGACCAGCTCAAAGAGCACCCATTCAGAAAGCTCTTGGTTAGAAGTGACACTTCCTTCCCTTTCAGCCCCAGCTCCCAGCTGGGCCTCACTGGGGTCAATGAACACTTTTCATCCCTGGGCTACAGATGTGAGATTCCATGTTTTTGTCTCTGCCAATCTGTCACTCAGGAAACCCCCACAAGACAGGGCCAGGTCCAAGTCCTCCCTGGAGCCACCACTGTTGTTTGGGGCTTACACAGAACTGTAGTACTTCCCTGGACCTGGGTGCTACTGACTGGGGTCAGGGTGGAATGAGTTCATCAGACAGACACACCTTGCCTGGGCCCTGTCCATGTGAGTACTGTGCTCTGGGCAGCCACACTGACCCTATGCCTCACGCAGGTGGACACCCGAGCAGCATCTGTATTTGAGTTCTTAGAGCACTGAGCTGGAGCCAGAAGGTTCCCAGTCATTATGAACAGCAGACTGCGGTCCTTGCTCATTCCTACATTCCTGTTTACATGCAGATCTGGCTCAAGGCTGAGTAACAAAGGCAGCAGAGACTTGGGATGGCCATGTGTGGATGCAGTCCAAGGTAGGAGGAGCAGTCCACTAGCCAAGTCAGCACAGTAGTCTCCTGCTTCCCTGTGTTTACCTGATCAGGTAGCTCACTGGCCAGAGGAATAAACAACCTCTTTCTACACTAAGCCTCTTGAGATACCAACTGCCACTGACCCTCTCCACAAGGATACTACTGGGCAAGTCTTTATTGGAGTGGACTGGGGACACCTAGCCAGAAAATCACAGCACAAGTTACAGTCCCTCAGCACTAGCAGCTGTGCAAGAGGAAGGTAAGGTGCAGAGCATGCGAGAAAAGTTCCCAGACCACACATCAAGAAATTCAGGAGCAGAGTTGGTTTTAGAACCAATGGCACACCTTTGAGGTGGCAGCTTCAGTATCCTTAGCAGATCTCACCTACCTGCTCCTAGCTTCCCATTCAGCTGCCCAGATGCTTGACTATGCTTACTGGTTGGTATTTCTGTTCTTGAGTCCCCCTTATGCTGGGAGCTCTGGTCCTCCTCAGTCCAATAATAGTTAGGGCAGAGTGCAGGGATGAGGCAGGGCAGCAAGAGAGATGGGGCTCTGTCTCTACTCTGGTCCAGCCTGGATCACCCTTCCTCTTTCAGGGGTCACTCTGCTGGCACTCTGCTTCACTGCTGCACCCAGTGCGGAACCCCGCCCATCTCAGCCACACACACTGTTGCTAGCCATTGTGCCACCTTCTTGATTAGAATCCAGTGGCCGTTTGCTTCCATTCTCCCTCTAGCTGACTCTCTCAGCTGTACTTCTGGCTCTGTAACTACACTGCTCTGTGGCACCACAACTCTGGCCTCTTTCGCTTCTCCTCAGGATGCATGCTTCATCCCTGTTTTCCTGCAAGCCACCCTCACGGTTTCTGGCCCCCTGTCTCCAGGGTCCCACTCTGGATCCTGTGCTCTGTTTCATCTCAGACTCCCCATCTCAGCCTCTTTCCTGAGCCTGAGAGCTCCACCCAAGTGCCTCTCAGACATCTGTTCAAGGTGGAGTTTCCAACCTTGACCTCTGCAGTTCAATTCACCCCTGCTCCCCATAATTCAGTCACTCAGTAAACACACTGAACACTTGAGAGCCTAGTCCTGGCCTGGGTGCAGAGGAGAGGGGGAAGGGCCAAGGCAGCCTCCATGCTCAGACCTGCCAGTACTCAGAGGCTACAGATACCCTCCTCCCTTCTCCTTTCTGTTTCTTCCCACCTCCCTCACCTTAGCCACTTAGCTCAGGAAGGCACAGGTGGTGAGCAGAGAGCAGGGTTCTCTTCCATAGACCTGGTCTGCCTTGCTACTGGCTTCTTGGGGATGTTTCCTAATGTCCTCCCTGTGAGGATTCAGTGATGAAGGACGCAGATGACAGACACAAATCAGATATGTAAAGCCTTTCCTGGTGTGGCGCTGTGGTCTAATGTGCTGGACTGCAAAGTTGGTTTGAATCATAAGGTTGGCGGTTCAAGCTCACCAGCTTCCCGCTATAGGTTGGAACCAAATCGCTGGCACTTAACAAAAACATGGTTTTCAAACATCATTAGGTTTCCACAGCTCTTATGCATTCCTCCCACAAATGCTAGGGACCCAGGACCTCTCCTCTGTTCCTTGTTTTCCAGGAACCACAAGATCCTGAGTGGACAGCAGCTTGTCTTCCCTTACCCCTGGCATCTCCTCTAACCAAATCCCTTCTGCTCTCTCACTTATGCCCCATCTCCCTTTTTTTTCAATTCCACAGTCCATCCTCTGATCTGAGTCTCATCCAGCTGGAGCCAGGGGTTTATCCAACACAATCCTGCCCTTGTCTAGCCCCATAGTTAAGACCTGCTAGAACGTCTGGTGTGGCACTGTGGGTTAATGTACTGGAGTGCAAAGTCGTTTTGAACCACAAGATTGTGGGTTCAAGCTCACCAGTCGCTCCTCGGAAACCCTAAACTGGGTCGCTATGGGTCGGAACCGACTCTACGGCACTTAACAACAACAGAAACACCAGTGAAGGCCTGTGCCTTATGGGCCCAGGCTCCTTACTCTGGCCTTCAAGGCTCCTTCCCTTTCAAACCGGTGCAGCCCTGGCCTTCTGCCCAGTCGATCCTACTTCAATTCCAACTTTCACCTGCGCCCTCGCCGACCGACGGCGCCGGCCTCAGGCGCGCGAACGTTTCCAGAGGCCCTGGCCCTACAGTCTCTAGCCTGGGGGAACGGTCGACGCCCGCCCGGACCTTCATCCCAGGACCAATCTTTAGCACTGACGGGAGGCGTCGGGAAGTGCGCACCCAGGTCTGGGGCCTGGCCAGTATTGAAGCCTCCGCCCCTAGGGAATGATCTCGGTGCCCGAGAGTCTGCAGGGCAGAGCGGTGCGGCGCCGGGACTCGGCAGGGAAACCGAATAAGGAAATGGGGGGCCTAGGGGTAAGGGACCCAGGCTGAGGATAAGGCGCGATGGATCCTGGCTCCGAGGGAGCCACAGACCAGAGGAAGTCGGGGAGCCCGAAGGAGATCGCTGCGTGGCAGCGCAGCACCGCTGTCGATCCCTGACCCGGCTGCAGTCCCCGCCAGTTCTTTTCTAATCCTGGCAATCCCGGAGCCCCGACCCCCGACGCTCTGTCTGCCCTGCTTCCCCTGGCGCCCCAGGTTCCCAGCCGACCCTGTCACTCTCCTGTCCCGCACAAGCCTCCACAGGACTCCCTCCGGCCAATCTGTCTCCCTCGCGTGTCCGTCGGTGCGGTCCCACCTCCTCGCGCTCACCTTGAAAGAGTCCCAGGCAGATCCACAGGCGCAGGCACAGCGCGGTGCTCCGCTGCATCTCCGGCCGCTGCGGCGCGAGTCCGACAGGCCGGCCGAGAGTCCGGAATCAAGTGTGGGCACCAGGCGGGCGCGAGTCGGGGCGGGGAGGCGGGCGGGGGCCGGGGGCTCCGGGGCGGAGCTGGCGGGACCGAGCCCGGGGGCGGGGCCGGGGGCCGCAGACCGCCCCTCGAACCTCTCAGGGCATCCACACGAAAGCCCAGTCGGAATGAGACTTGGGGGCTCCGCTACTTGGCGTCGGTCTCAGCTGGACCAGTCCTTCCCAGACTGTGGCCACTCTTAAGCCCCTCCTAGGCCACTGCAGGTAAGGTCAATGTTCGTTATGCGCCCCAAGGGAATGTTGCTGTTTGTTGTTAAGTGGCCTTGAGTTGGTTCTGACTCATAGCGATCCTGTATCAGGCTTCCAGTATCAGGCTGGTGAGTTTGAACCGCCGACCTTATGGTTCAAACCGACCTTGCGGTCCAGTGCTTTAATCTCACAACGCCACACCAGGACTTCCTTAGAGGAATGGGGCCTGACGATCAAGGATGGGTAAAATGTGGTGGCGAATTACGATTACACAAAATCGTAATCACACATTTTCTTTCGATCAATAAATACGACATGTAGAGTAAGCAAAAAAGAAAGAAAAAAAAAAAAGTCATACATGCTACTTTAAAATCGCAGTAATGCCAAATCTTTGAAACTGTTTAAGCAAACTCTTCCTTACATCTTTGGTGCTGATGGAGGCAGGCACCCCCAATCTACAGACCTGGCGGTACCTTTAGGTCTTCCCCGAATATTTATTTCTCTGAGTTCATCCATAAACTCTTTATTCAGGTGACACTTTACTCTCTGAGTTGGAAACCCTTTCATGGGCTTCCTTTCTCTTTTCGGTTCTTCCTTTAGAATTTTCTTATTTCAAAATAATACCGTGAGAGTGACTATTCCAGTCCCCGCCCTCCGTTTTAAATTATACTTCATGCATACTTTTTCCATCCCCTGACCCCCGCCCCCCCCCCCAAGTTCACTTGTCCTTACTGAAACCGAGGACTAGATTGTTGGTAATAGCTATTACCATCCCTAAAGAACAAAGAGGAATCGAATATATTAGTAACCTAACTGGTGTGGCGCTGTGGGCCACACTGCAAAGTCGTTTGAACTGCAAGGTTGGTGGTTCAAGCTCACCAGCTGCTCCTTGGAAACTGTATACAGTGTCGCTATGGGTCGGAATCGACTCTACGGCACTTAACAACAGCCCCTTGAAATTCACATCGCATCACATCTGGCATACTTAATCTATAAAGGAATCAGCCACAAGCTCTTCTTCCAGTACTATATCAGACAATGTTTCCTTGTCCCTCACAAGCGGTCACTAATTACCTCTTCCTTGTCTGTCTTCGTCTGGAAGCTCTGCTGGAATCTGTCCACCATGGGTGACACTGCTGGTATTTCAAATACCAGTGGCATAGCTTCTAGCATCACGGCAACACACAAGCCACAAAAATGACAAACTGATAGACCAGTGGTATTATCTTAGTTTTATAAAAACTTCATATATGGAAATGTAAGACCTTTCAACTTGTTCTTCAAAAGTGACTTTGTAATTCCTCATAATTTGATGGGCTTTTGATTGAGATTGTTTGTAACTGATTCTGACTAATTTTGGGAAATCCATACTTCTGCCCATTCCAAAGAGAGGTGACCCAACAGAATGAGAAATTGTTGAATGATATCAATACCACATGCAAGTAAAATTTTGCCAAAGATAATTAAAAAGTGGTGCAATAGTACATCAATAATTAATCTCTATCTTACTCTACAGAGGAAAATCACTTCCAGGTGGACTGTTGACCTAAATATGAAAAAGAAAATGCAGTACACGGAGAAAAAGCAGAGGAGAATATCTTTATGATCTTGGAGAAAGTAGAACATTTTAGGATAAAACTAAAACTACATTATCTACAAAGAGAAAAATAAAATAGATCATATTTTGCTAAGTGCAAAGCTGCATTTACATAAGGCAAAACTCCAAGATTGAGGACAAAGGACTGTAGGCAGATGCATTTTCAGTACACACAAAGAATTGGGGAGCCACAGAAAGAATAGAGAGACCTTTTTCAACACCAGAAGTATTCAGTAGAAACTCCAAAAGGATAAAGCCTTAGTATCACACCCCAGGAACTAAGCTAAAAAATAAGCATCAAAATAGTCAAGCTAATCCATAGGTAATGTACTTTCCTGCCAGAACAAACATTAATACTCTTAAAAGGAGCATAACAAATCTAGATAGTTGACAGCATAATATTTAAAATGTCTACCGTCCAATAAAATATTACTAGATATGCAAAAAGGCAGGAAAATATGACCCAACCCAGGAGGAAAACCTGTCAACAAAACCAATTTATAAATGAGAAATATAATGAAATTAGCAGATGATGACTTTTAAACAGTTATAAATATTTTCAGGACTTTAAAAAGAAAAAAGCACACAGTAAGCATACAAATGAAAGATGTATAAAAGTATCAAATTTATATCTGAAATGAAAATTTTACTAGAAGGGTGTAATAATAGATTCGACACTGCAGAAGAAAAGACCAAAGAACATGAAGACATAGCAATAGAAGCTATCCAACTAAATGCACACGAGGAGAAAAATGCTCAAAAATACTCAAAGTATCAAGAAACTATGGGTTTAATAACTTGTAATTGAAGTCCTAGAAGAAGAGAAAGGCAAAATAAAGACATTTTCAGATATACAAAAATCGAAACACTTCATCACTAGCATACCTACACAATTGTCATTGTTCTTAAGTGCCGTGGAATTGGTTCAGACTCATAGCAACCCTGTATAGGGTTTGTGAGGAGTGGCTGGTGAGCTTGAATCACCGACCTTGTGGTTCAAACCGACTTTGCAGTCCAGCACATTAACCCACAGCACAACACCAGAACTCCATATCTACACTATAAGAAAATTTAAAGGAAGTCCTTTGGACAGAAGTAAAATAAACCTGATGAAAATATCATACAAGAAATGAAAAATAATACATTTTTATTATTTCAGCATCTTTAAAAGATAAGTGGCAGTTTAAACAAAACAATACCAATGTACTTTTCAGTTTATGAGATATATAAGCAAAATGAATGACAACAGTAATATTTTGAAGGTGAACCTTACAAAAAAACCTAGATGTTAGCACATCTGAATAGGGTAACTTCAAATTGAAACTCCATTTTGAATTAAACTAAGATTTTCAGTTCTA
The DNA here is from genome assembly GCF_000296735.1 of Chrysochloris asiatica. Taxonomy (NCBI): domain Eukaryota; kingdom Metazoa; phylum Chordata; class Mammalia; order Afrosoricida; family Chrysochloridae; genus Chrysochloris; species Chrysochloris asiatica. The sequence goes on from NW_006408968.1 coordinate 744,513, forward strand.
CCTTTCTAAATAAAGCCATTCAGTCATTTTTCCTTTTCAAAATATTACTATTCTAATTCCAAAGAAAACAAAAATCAGAATTTTTAACCTAGATGATTTTCCTGGTGCTTGTTAAGAGTGTTTATGCAGTTGGCCTAAATAATAAAAATTAAAATAGGCTTTAATTAGCAGAAGGTTAGGAAACAGAACTGATAATATTAAATGAAAATAGGAACAACAAATAAGTTTATAACCAAACAGATCTATATATCCAATATTTTGTTGTTGTTGTTTTCTTTCATATTTACTTCCCAAATACTCACTTGTTGAGAGATTTTCATAGTATTACCACCAGTTTTCTTTGCACATTTGTGACTAGATAGAAAGGCAGTTCTCAGCTGTAGAAAAGGTCCTGAATTAAAAAAAATAATAATAATAATAATAACTTGAACAAAAAGGATCCCGAATACAAACATTTCAGTGGGACGCTTTTCTCTGATTGGCTATTTGAGGTCTCTAAATGACATCAACAAAGTAAGATAACCTCTTTGCAAAATTCCATTTCTAAACTGATGGAGCAAACGTAAAGAATTACAGTATGTGGTTTCTGAATTAACTAAGAAAAATAAAGAATTAGAACTACTGTACTTACACCCCTCACTGCAGCTTCCTCTGCCCTCTGCTGGCGGCTGTTTCTGTGTACCCTCCTACAGTTCACTCTGTGGATTTGCCAGCAGCTGCATCTCCACATCCTCTTCAGATATGGACATCTTACGCTGCAGTTTCTCCTGCCTTCCCAATTGGCAGCCTCTTCGCTATATCCTCCTCTGCCTCTTTTTCTGTTTGGAAACTCTCTATCTGAATTTCCTTTTCCCCAAAAAGAAGTTGTTAAAGATTTAAAACCAGAATAAAAAAGTCCATAAAGGAATTAAAAACAAAGTGTTTCATGACAAAAAAGACTGAGTTTAGAAAATTCAGGTCCTATTTGTGAAATGCCTTTTAACATCACCCTGCCAAATCTGGAGAGGGTACTAGAGAAAATCCAAGGAAAGCTGTATTTCTTTCGTCTCTTGGACACATATGGATTATGTGAGGATTTGCTAAGGAATTCAAGGTCCTTGCAATGCTTATCAATTTGCATCAGCTGGTTTGTACCAATTAATTCATATGTTAGTTGGCCCTGGGGAGGCCAAATTATGGTTACAGTGTGCTAGGTGGAAAAATTCCCAAAATGACTTAGCTCTGAATACAAACAAAACAGCTGCATCCTTCTCACAAAAGCCCAAAATAAGTTAAATGATGTATATAAGCAATCTTTAAAGCCTTCCCCCAAATTTAAATTGAGCAACAGTACATTCTTGTGTACAAGGAAAGATAAAAATGGTTATGATTATCAATCCCAGTTATTCCAGAAGTTTTTGGAACATTCTGGATGGACCATTTAGAACCAGGAATGAATAAATGCCAGAAATGAATGCATTATTTATTTCTGACCTCGAACATGAAATTTCAGCCTTAGTTAGGAGACATCGTTTAAGTTGGAGGGCTGTTTCCACTGAGGAATTAACTAGTTTATTTTATGAGCTTGCCCAAACTTTAGAAACAAAGCAGATTGTTCAAGCTAACAAATTAAATAAATTAATGGCCCTGCAATTGCAGCAGCTGTGGGGGCCCACTCAGAAAAAAAGTTTTAAACCCTCCAATGAGCCCCAAACGGACCCCTGTAATAATTGTAAAATAACAAACAAAAAAACAAAGCAAAACAAAACTGGCCACTAGAAAAATGAATACTTTAAGTTGAAGGAGAAACAGAAGGTTTCCACTCCAACTGCTCTTCTGTCCACGTTTAGAATGAAGGGGCTCTGGGGACAAAACAGGAACGTTTCCTGTGATAGTTCTAAACCCTCAAGGAGAGACAACTATTAATGGAGAACCTTGTACATTTCTTACTGATTTGGAAGCTATACTGTCTGATTAATCTCACATACCTACAAAAGCCCCTGCCTTGGATTACAAAGACTTCTAAAAGTGTGGGAGTTGCTAATAAAGCACAACCATTGTTTCATTCACAGCCTGTGCCTATCTCTTTTGCTTCTATAGAGGATTGACATCACTTTTCACTAAATTCTGTAATCCCTGCTAATTTAATAGGAAGAGATATTTTATCCAAATGGAATTGCCATTGGCATTTTAGTAATAAGGGGAAAATATTACTAATCTTACTGGAAAATCAGAATTTAGGAATGGAAAATAATAAAAAAGAAGAGGTTGCTTGCCATATGAAAACCCTCACAATGCCTTTTCAAAATTCAGACCCAATAAACTCTCCTTCCTGAAGTTATTTCTCAGCAATCACATGGCTTCTACCGATATTGGCAGAGTTCTGTCCACTGAACCTAGTAAAAGTCAAGTGGGCCACCACTAAACCGTGGCCCCAAAACTCTCCAGTAACCACTTAAAGGAAAAAACAAAAGAGGGAATAATTCCTATAATACAGGATTTTGTATCTAACGGCTTAACCAGTCACATTCCTTGCACATTCCTTGAAACACTCCTCCCTTCCCAGTGAACAAACCTAATGGTCTAGACAAGTGAAGTGTTAAGGATTTATGTACAATACACTTTACTGTACAAACATCCTCAAAATAAATTGTTATTCCTTGGTACTCCATTGTTCCTCATCCACGTCTATTCCTTTCCAGTGTCCCCCCATCCCCTCACCCCTGCCTCTGCCCCGATGGAGCTTGTTTTATGTCATAGACCCTTGCATCTGGTCTGTTATTCCACAGAGACTTTTAGAATTCCAAATCTATTTCTCTCAAGTTTTACATGCAGACTTTCAACCTTCGCAATTGCCAAATGAATCTACTTTGTTACAATATGTATTTGATTTACTTGTTGTTACACATATCCACAGGCTTGCTTAGAAGACAGCATTATTATTGTTAAGTGCCCACATGTCAGTTCTGACTCATAGCAACCCTCTATAGGGTTTCCAAGTAGCGACTGGTGACTTTGAACTGACGTGGTTCAAACCGACTTTTGGTCCAGTGTTTTATGCCACAGTGCCATACCAGTACTGGTTAGAGGACAGCATTTTTGCTGTTGTTAGGTGCCATCAAGACAGTTTTGAATCACAGGGACCCTGTGCACAACAGAATGAAACACTGCTCAGCCCTGCAACAACCTTACTATCATTGGTATGCTTGAGTCCATTACTGCTGTCACTGGGCCAACCCATCTTGTTGGGAGTATTCCTCTTCTTCTCTGACCCTCCACTTTACAAAGCATGATGTCCTTCTTCAGGGATTGACCCCTCCTGATAATATGTTTGAAGTATGGGAGACTAAGTCCAGCTATCCTGACTTCCAAGAAGCATTCTGGCTGTACCTCTTCCAACACAGATTGGTTTGTTCTTTGGGGGATCCATGGTACTTTTGATATTTTCCTCCAACACTATAACTTTAATGCATCAATTCTTGTATGGCCTTCTTTATTCACTGTCCAATTTTCAAATGCATAAGAGGTTACTGAAAATACCATGGCTTTAATCAAGACCCTACAACACTGAAGGAAGAAGTTCAAGTTATACTTAAGATATTGGTGAAAAATAAGGCACTAGGATTAAAAGAATATGGTCTCATTTTAAGGTAAGCACTGGATTGCTAACCACAAGATCAGCAGTTCAAACCCACCAGCCACTCCACTGAAACCCTTCACAAGGTTGCTGTGAGTCAGAACTGACTCAATGACACTTAACAACAGCAATAACAACTGAGATAAACAGTTAACAATACTCACTCATCTATGCCAAGAAATTTAGCCAACCAACTGGAAGAGATCCATTTGGTACACATTCCAAATGTGTGAGGCAACAGAATGCATAAATTATCAGACAATATAGTTAACATCACACATAAGTTTTGCTGAAGATATAATTTTTAATGGTTGCAGCAGTACATAGATAAGGAACTGTTAGAAATTCCAACTGGATTCAGAAGAGGACATGGAATGAGGGATACCATGGCTGTTGTCAGATGGGTCTTCACAGAAAATATCAGAAAGATATATCTGTGTTTTATTGGTTATGCAAAGGCATTGAACTGTGTGAATGGGAATTCCAGAATACTTAATTGCATTCATGCAGAACCTGTGCATAGAGACAGTCATTTGAACAGAACAAGTGGATACTGCATGGCTTAATATTGAGGAAAAGTGTACATCAGGGTTGTATCCTTTCACCATGCATATTCAATCTGTATGCTAAGCAAATCATCCAAGAAACTGGACTATAGGAACACAAATTTTGCATCAGGATTGAAGGAAGGCTCATTACCAACCTTGATATGCAGACATAACCTTGCTTGCTAAAAGGAAAGAAGACTTTTAGCAGTTACTGATAAATATCAGAGATAACACTCCTGGTGTGGTGCTGTAGGATCAACATTGAACTGAGAACCACAAAGTTGGCACTTCAAACCCACCAGATGCTCCTCAGAAATCCTATACAAGGTTGCTATGAGTCGGAATCAACTCGATGGCACTTAACAACAGCAACAATACAGCCTTAAATATGGATTGTTGTTATTGTTAAGTACTGTGGAGTCGGTTCTGACTCATAGTGACCCTGCACAGGGTTTCTGAGGCTGTAAATCTTTACTAGAGCAGAGCAGAGCTTCATCTTTCTCCTGCGGAATGGCTGGTAGTTTCGAACTGCCGACCTTGAGGTTAGCAGCCCGATTCTTAACCACTACGTTACCAGAGCTCCTTAAATATGGATTACACCTCATTATTATGAAAACAATAATCCCCACAACTGGACCAATAAACAATATCATGATAAATGGGGAAAAGATTAAAGTTGTCAAGGATCTCAATTTACTTGGCTCTGAAAACAACTCTCATAATGGTTGTTGTTGTGAAGTGCCGTTGAGTCAGTTCTGACCCATAGCGACCCTGTGTAGGGTTTCCGAGGAGGGGATGGTGAGCTTGAACTGCCGACCATGCAGTTCAAATGGCTGTGCAGTCTGGCGCATTAACCCACAGTGCCACACCGGGTAGTAGCTAAGAAATCAAACTACACATTGCATTGGTCAAATGCTGAAAAAGACCTCTTTAAAATGTTAAAAAGCAGAAATGTCACTTTGAGAAATCAAAACATGATATTTCGAATAGCTTAATATGCATGTAAAAGCTGGACAATGAATAAGGAAGACTGATGAAAAACTGATACATATGAATAATAGTGTTGTTAAAGAATATTGAATATATCATTTACTGCCAGAAGAAATTCATTTTTGTCTTGCAAGAAGTGTAAGCAGAAGTCCCCTTAGAAGTGAGGATGTTGTTGTTGTTAAGTGCCATGGAGTCGGTTCCAACCCATAGCGACCTTGTACAGGGTTTCCAAGGCTGTAAATTTTTACAGGAGCAGAAAGCCTCATCTTTCTCCCGTGGAGCAGCTGGTAGTTTCGAACTGCTGACCTTGCGATTCGCAGTCCGATTCGTAACCACTATGCTACCAGAGGTCCTTAGAAGTGAGGATAGTGAGACTTCATTTGATGTACTTAAGACATGTCATCCATTGTGACCAGTCCCTGAAAATGGACATCATGGTTGGTACACTAGAGGGTGAGTGAAAAAGAGGAAGACCCCCAATGAGATGGATTGACACAGTGGTTGCAATGATAGGTTGAAACATAGTTATGCTTGTGAGGATATCACAGGACTGAGCAGTGTTCTGCTTGCTGTACACAAGGTCACTATGACTTGGAACCCACTTGATGGCACCTGACAACCAAAGCAATAGTATTCATCTGTTCCTCTTTGTATCAGCATATTTCATAAATATGTGCTTTATCAATTTATATTTCAATTTTAATTTAGGAATGTTATTGTTGTTGAGTGCCATGGGATCAGTTCGATTTGTTGTTGTTGTTATGTGCCATGGAGTTGGTTCTGACTCATAGCGACCCTGTACAGGATTTCCGAGGCTGTAAATCTTTATAGTTCGACTTAGTGCCTCTGCAATAGGGTTTCTGAGAAGCAGCTGGTGGATTTGAACTGCCACTTTGTGGATCAAATAGACCTAGTGCTTGCCCTACAGTGCCACAGCAGGAATAGACATTCTAAAACTTTATCTATATGAATCAAGGAATATGACCCATCATCTGTCAAAAATACACTATAGCTCATTATGCTTGTTATATTTTAGGATTTCTATTTTTCAAATATTGGTGTGGTTTTGTAGGAGAAGCACTGGACTGCTGGGTTGGCAGTTCAAACTCACCAGTGTCTTGGGAGGAAAATGAAACTTTCTACATAAAGATTTACAGCCTTGGAAATCCTATGCAGGGTCTCTATGAGTGGAAATCAATTTAATGGCAGAGTGAAATTTTTCTTTTAATATGATTTGTTGAGGTCTTCTAGGATATTTAATCATGCTGGAACTAAAGTGAGGGAGATGATCAAATTTATTCAAAACTGTGACAACCAGAAAACTCTTCTTGGTGACTTTTTGTTTTTGATATCTTATCCTAATAATTTTTGTTGAGGTTTTAGTGTACATCTCCATCATTGTCCAGGCATGCTTTTCCTTTCCCCCCTCCTTCCAACTCCGCAGCACTGCCCAGGTGGACTCATTTGAACATAGCACTTAGCATTAAGAACCAAATTTGCTATAGACTATGAATGCAATTGGTGCTTAATCACTAATTCTCACTCTTCTGTATGTGCATGATAAAGAGTTCCTGCTTTTAAAATATATACCATAGCTTGGGTCAGGTGCACCTTAGTCCTCAAACTGACATCTTTGCTCTTAAACACTGTAAATTAGGTCTTGAGCAGCAGATTTTCCCAGTGTAATACATTGTTTGCTTTCTTGACTGAAGCTTCCATGAGTATTGATGGTTGATCTGAGCAAAATGAAGTCTTTGACAACTTCAATCTTTTCTCCATTTATCTTCATGCTATTTATTGTCCAGTGGAGAGGATTTTTGTTTTCTTTACGTGGAAGTGCAACACATACTGAACGCTGTGGTCTTTGATCTCCATAGGTAAGTATTTTAAATCCTCTTCTCTTTCAGCAAGTAAGGTTGTATCATCTGCGTATCGCATGTTGTTAATGAGCCTTCCTCCAATTCTGATGCCATGTTCTTCTTCATATAACCCAGCTTCTTGGATTATGTGCTAAGCATATAGATTGAATAAGTATGGTGAAAGAATACAACCCTGTAGCACACCTCTCCTAATTTTAAACCATTCAGTGTTCTCTTGTTCTGTTCAAACAACTGCTTTGTGGTCTATGTACAGGTTCCTCAGGAGCACAATTAAGTGTTCCAAAATAGTAATTCTCCACAATGTTGTCCATAGCTTGTCATGATCCACATGATCAAAGACCTTTACGTAGTCAATAAAGCACAGGTAAACATCTTTCTGGTATTTTCTGCATTCAGCCAAGATTCATCTGATGTCAGCTGTGATATCCCTCATTCCATGTCCTCATCTAAATCTGGCTTGAACCTCTGGAAGTTCTGGGTCAATGTAGTATTGCAGCCCTTTTTGAATTGTCTTTAGCAAAATTTTACTTGCTTGCGGTATTAATGATATTGTCCGACGATTTCCGCGTTCCGCTGCTTTACCTCTCTTTGGAATGGGCACAAATATAGATCTCTTCCAATCAGTTGGCCTGGTAGCTGTCTTCCAATTTTCTTGGCATGGAAAAATGAGTGCCTCTAGTGTCTCATCAGTCTGTCGAAATTTTTCAGTTTGTCGTCCAGACACTGTTCTTTGCCAATGCCTTCAGTGAACCTTGGACTTTCTTCCTTCAGTATCATTGGCTCTTGATCCTATGCTAACTCTCAAAATAGTTGATCAGCAACCATTTCTTTTTGGTACAGTGACTCTGTGTATTCTTTCCATCTTCTTTTGATGTTGTCTGGATTATTCAATATTTTCCCATTGAATCCTTCAATATTTCAAGTCAAGCCTTGAAGTTTTTCTTCAGGTCCCTCAGCTTGAGAAATGCTGATTGTGTTCTCTTTTGGTTTTCTAACTCCAGGTCTTTGCACATTTCATTATAATATTTGATTTTGTCTTCTTGAACTGCCCTTTAAATTTTTCTGTTCAGCTCTTTTACCTCCTCATTTTTTCCATTTCCTTTAGCATCTCTACACTGGACAGCAAGTTTCAGAGTGTCTCTGACATCCGTTTTGGTCTTTTCCTTCTTTCTTCTTAATGACTTTTTGCTTTATTCCTATATGATGTTCTTGATATCATTCACAACCCTCTGTTCTTCAATCTTTAGTGTCTAATGCATCAAGTCTGTTCTTCAGATGATCTCTCAATTCAGGTGGGACATATTCAAGGTCATATTTTGGCTCTTGTTGATTTCTTTTTTCATTTTCTTCAGCTTAAACCTGAACTTGCATATGGGCAATTGAAGGTCTATTCCACAGTCTGGCCTTGTTTTGGTTGATGATATATAACTTTCCCACCATCTCTTTCCACAGATACAGTCAATTTAATTTCTGTGTATTCCATCTGTTGAGATCCATGTATATAGTCATCTTTTATGTTGGTTACAAAAGGTATTTGCAATGAACAAGTCATTGGTTTTGCAAAATTGTATCATGCAATATCCAGCATCATTTCTATCA
>NW_006408968.1:753446-762723 GCF_000296735.1 Chrysochloris asiatica
GACAACATTGTACTTCAAGACAGATTTTGAAATGTTCTTTTTGATGTTCAATTTGTCATTCCCGGCATAATAAATCATGTGATTGCCAGATTCAAAATGACCAATGCAAGTTTACTTCATCTCACTAATGCCTGGGATATTTATGTTTATGCATTCCATATCATTTTTTACAATTTCCAATATCCTAGGTTCACACTTGTACATTCCGTGTTCTGATTATTAGCAGATGTTTACAGTTGTTTCTCTTCAGTTTGAGTTGTCCCCCATCAGCAAATGAAGTTCCCAAAAGCTTTACTCCATTCACGTCATCACAGTCAACTCTACTTTGAGGAGGCAACTTTTCCCCAGTTCTATTTTGAGTGCCTTCCAACCTGAGAGGTTCATCTTCTATCATTATATCTGACAATATTCTGGTGCTCTTCATTGTGTTTCAATATTAAGTAGTCCACCTTTTCTTTTTAGTCTGTCTCAGTCTGGAAGCTCATCTGAAACCTGTCCATTATGGGTGACCCTGTTAATATTTAGAATATTGGTGGCATAGCTTTCAGAATCACAGCAACACACAAAGTACCGCACTATGACAAACTGACAGACAAAAGGATAGCCATAACCTTCCTAAATATTTAGCTTTTGGTAGACATAAAGTTTCAAAGGAAAAATTACAACTAGCTTAGCCTTCCATCAAATATGTAGGTCATTTAATTTCTGCAGAAGACTTTTCTATGGGCTTCAAAAGTAAAGAAATTACTACAGTTTGTCCTATGCCTAAAATAAAGAAACAAATATTATGGGACTTTTTTGGTTCATGTAGAGGCGATTGGAAATACCATGGCTTGAGTCAGGCACCCTTTAGTCCTCAAAGTGACATCTTTGCTCTCTAATACGTTAAACAGGTCTTTTGAAGCTGTGTTGTCCTGTGAACATTGCTTCCATGAATACTGATTGCTGTTCTAAGTAAAATGTAGTCTTTGACAACTTCAGTCTTTTCTCTGTGTATCATGATGTTGTCTGTTGGTCCAGTTGTGAGGATTTTTGTTTTCTTTACATTGAGTTGAAATCTATACTGAAGGCTGTATTCTTTGATCTTTATTGGCAAGTGCTTCAAGTCTTCTTTTCTTCCAACAAGCAAGGTTGTGTCATCTGCATAACACAGAGTATTAATGAGCCTTCCTCTGATCCTAACTCCATGTTCAGCTTCATGTCGTTTCCTGGATTATTTGCTCAGCATGCAGACTGAATAAATATGGTGAGAGGATATAACCCTGATGTACACCATTCCTGATTTGAAACCACGCAGCATCCCCCTTTTTCAGTTAGAATGATTGTCTCTTTTTTTTTCCCCAAAAAGCTTTTATTGTGAATTACTTCTGAAAATAAGTCATTAAAAATCCTATGAATCACAACAGTCTGATCCACAACCATTCATGTGGATGGTGCAAGACTGGGTAGTGTTTACTTTGGTTGCATTTGTCATCAGTAATTAGGGGCAAATTTGATGGCACCTCTGGTAATGTAGTGGTTACGAATTGGGCTAACCTCAATGTCGGCAGTTTAAAACTACCAGCTGTTCCATGGGAGAAAGATGAGGTTTTCTGCCCCTATAAAGATTTGCAGCCTCGGAAACCCTGTGCAGAGTCACTATGAGTCGGAACCAATGCCACAGTACTTAACAATACTTAACCACAACAACACAGTAACAATGGTAGCACGATTTCCACTTCTGGCATGGTGATGTGAAGAGCTCCATAGACCTGTTCTCCAGTGAACTGGTGAAAACTATTTAAAAACAATAACAGTAACAACATTTCAAATCTCTGGAAAGGATCCTAAGGACATACATAAAATGAAGAAGCATTTATTCAAGAAAACCTACTCAAACAGTAAGAATAGTGATGGTCTGTGGCATCAGAATCACAATCCGTTCCCCTTCCTCCATCTCCCAGCTTAAAGTGATGGAAACTCCACTCATGATGGGTGCAGCCAAGAATAGGGGTTGCTCTCACCCTGGCTCCCAATCATAGGACTATAGTATTTTCCCAGAGGAAAGATTTCCTCCAAGCAAGTGCAGCTGAGAGGTGGGGTTCTCTTCTTTTACCCAGATTCCACTCATAGGATAGAGGATCTACCTGGAGTGTGGTGTCCTGACAATACTGGGGCTCTGATTACCTTCATTTGTAAAGTGCAGAGTAAATTCCAGGAGAAACAAGCAATGATCAGAGGTTATAGCTGCCACCCCATCTGTTAGCTGAGCACCCAGCTCCTAAGGCAGAGGTTTCTCTAAGAAATAAATGTGACAATGTCCCCATCCCAATCTCCAGAGCAGTAGTTCAGAAATTTTTGCCAAGTTGAGACAGGCAGACCATAAAAGAGAGCTCCAAAGACCTTCCAAAAGGAAATAAGTTCATTTGCTATAGAAATTGGGGAATTTGTTGATGATCTCAAAAACAACGGAAATAGTAGTAAAAAACAGTTAAAGAGGAAACTAGTAGATATGCTAGACAAGTAAGCGAAATCATAGCCTGGCTAGTTTACTAGAGAGAACCAGGAAAAGAGATGGCTAAGTGTCCTCTTGGGGTCAGAACAAATCTTAAACACACACCTCAAAAACTAGCTGTATTAAGGAGCCCAAATTTAATCCAATCAGTCTGTGGAATAATTTATGTTCCAAGGCATTGTTGAAAACAATAGAGCAATCAATTAGAAATTAGTGTAATTTAAGAGCTGGTCAGTGAGACCCTACAGTAAAAAAAGATCCTGCCCAAAATGTTGTCATGCCCAAGGTTGTGTCTTCCAACAAGCACTATAAGCAAAGGGCAGTAGACTTTAGTGATCCAGCTGGTCACTAAACAGATAAAAAAGCAAATAGCAATAACAAGCCACAGTGGTAAGTGGAGACCAGTATATAGAGTTGCTGCAATATATTATCTAAAATGTCCAGTTTCCAACACAAAAATTATGAGAAATATAAAATAACATGAAAGTGTGACTCAGTACCAGAAGAAAAAAAACAGACAACAGAAACTGCATGTAATAGTAACCCATGTCAGCATATGTACAAGAACACCCACACTTGCAGATAATACCCACTTGACCTGGCTTCAATGACTGGATGATCAGAGCTTAACTAGAAGAAGAAAGAAGAGGAAAAAAAAAGAGTAATCTGATTCAATTTGATGAACTTGACCTACACCTATGGATGCAGTAGCTCAAAAGATGGAACAAATCTTTACAACAATGATCATTCCCACCCTCTCTATACACAGAATAGACAGGGATGGGCAACTTGGACATTGACTATCCAAAGTGGGGAAGCGGAGGGGCTTCAAAGACAAGAAGTGATTGGCTTACAAGCTTTCAAGAGGGAACCTATATCCAGAGGACGTGGAGGAAGGTAGAATATCCACTGAGTAGAATATCCAATCTGTCTAGGCGGGGCTGATGTAAGGAAATGTGGATACGTCTCTTGTGATACAATAGTGAATAATTGTTATCAGGACTGATTGTGAGGGTTGGAAATGTAAAGGTAGACAAGGAGGGGAGTGATAACTTTGCAGTCTAGGAGTGGAGGTCCCTGGGACCAAGGGAGAAGAGCAGAGAACGGGACCCTACCCAGAGAAGCAGTGATGCCTGAGATGGAGGCAGAGACCATGACGTGCAGAGATAAGGCAGCTGGGGACTTTATACACAGAGAGGGAGAGGGACTGTGTGCTGATTACCGGGGGTCAGGTTTGCAGGGTATACCCTTTGGTTGGTTGATGATGCATGGAGGGGATTGTAACCATGGCAATGAAAGGATATACGATAGGATGAATGTAAAACTAATGTTCTCCCATGTAAACTATCACATAATTCACAATAAAACATTAAAAAATATATTTAAAAAAAGAAGGAAAGGGAAAAAAAAGAGTAACCCATGTCAGATTTAACAGACTGAGACTTCAAAATAGTTATATAAAATATGTTCGAAGAACTAAATGAAACAGCCATCATCTCTTCATTTACTTAAAGAGTAAAGGAAGAGATAACAGTGTAATGTCTCATCAAATAGATAGTATATCAATAAAAAGATTAAAATTATAAAATGGAAATTCTGGAATTGAGAAGTACAATAATAGAAATTAAAAAAAAATATTAGAGAGACTTAACAATAGAGGGCAAAGAGAAAGAATTAGGAATCTTGTAGTTAGAGAGATATTATGCAAGCTGAAGAACAAGGGAAAAGAATGAAGAAAAATGAACAGAGCATAAGAGAAATGTGTGACATTAGTCAATGCATTGTTGTTGTTATTGTTATTAGGTGTCCTTGAGTCGTTATCAACTCATACCGACCTGATTTATTTTTAAAGCTTTTATTGTGAATTGTGTGAAGATTTATAGGGGAAATCATCAGTTTTACATTCAACAAATCATTGCAACGATTACAATCCCCTTCATGCACCATCTGCTGAGGTTGACCATGTTCCATAGACACTCGATGACCTTGAGATGAGAGAGAGAGAAGAGGAAGCGCTGGCTGGTTTGAAGTTCAGGGAGACATGTGAACTCCCGAAACCAAGGAAACTGACCTGGCCACTGGTGGCTAGAATTAAGAGTGTAGAGGCCATCAGATCTGAAGTGGAGGAGGCATGTGAAAACTCCCAAACTTGCAGCTAGTACCCATTTGACCTAGCTTAGATGATTTGCTGACCAGACCTCTATCAGATGAATATGAAGAAAAGCTGCTCTGTCTCTCTATTCCATCACCTCTACCACCATCTCTATTGTAGCCACATTTTTGGTTAGGATCCCTTGCTCCTCTCATGCTCTTCCTTCTTGATGGTTCTAGGGTCCTCTGTTCCTGAAATGACAGATAACTGCTCCCCGCTTTTTGTTATACCTCTTCTACATTTACAGTGCTAACAATTGCCATTAGACCTGATAACAGTTGCTCACAATTAAATCATAAAATCTTATCCCCCTCATCAACAGACCCATCTGGACAAGAGTAAGACAGGAGGGTTTCTTTCTTACTCCTCTCATTCTGACACTAAGCACCCTCATGAAAGCTTGTAAGCCAGCCTCTTCATGCCTTTATAGTCCCCCAATGTTGACATCTGAAGTCTAAGTTGCCTGTCCCTATCAACCCAGTGTACTGAGGAGGCATGCTTGAACCTTGATATGAAGAATCTTTCCCTATTTGGTTGGAATTTTGGGAAGCTTCATCCATAAGCAAAGGTCCAGTTAATCAGGTTGTAACAATTTATGCTTGCTCCCTGCATCATATTTCTTTATCTTCACCTGGTTGAATTCTGGTCGGCAAGTCATCCACACTAGGTACTATCTGCATGTGTGGAAGTTCTCGCATACTTCCTCCATTTCAGACCAGCTGGCTGCTTCATTCTGTTCCCCTAGCCTTTCTGGGTTGGTCTGAATGTCTGTTCAGTTGATAATGTCCCACCTCTGAATGTTCTGGCTGGGGCTAAGGATTCAATCTAAGGCCCCATACTCCACAAAGGCTTAGTTTACAAGTAACCTATTTCCCTGGGCACATTTAGATAATCCAAACCTTTATACATTGAAGATAGGTTTACAAGTTTTCTGTTATCATATTTCCCAATATTCCTTTCTATCCCACTTAAATGTATATATTACAATAATAGGCAAGGGAAACCAGTATCCACAAAACAGTCACACACCTTAACACTATTTCCTCTTCTTTACTCCTTCAGGCTATGTCTCGATCTCTATATCATAGAACTTTATTGTTCCAAGGCTGTGCATACATCACAATCTACCTCTATCCCATTTAGCCTAAGCATACATCCCAAAATCTTCCCCTATAATCTGTGTTCATGTGTCCCCCTCCCCCTTCTTGTGCATTGCCCTCCCCGACCCATGAGCTATCCCCTAACCTGAGAGTTACTGTCCCCTCTTTCCCACACTTGGTAACCATCAAAGAATTTTTCTTTTAGTATGGAAATCTTTTCTTAAGCTTTTACAATAATGATCTTATGCAGTATTTGTTCTTTTGTGCTTAATTTCACTCAGCATAATGTCCTCAAGTTTCATCCATTGTTATTCTTCAAGGCAGCACAGTATTCCATTGTGTGTATGTACCAAAGTTTGTTTATCCATTCTTCCAGCACTTAGGCTGTCTCCATCTTCTTGCTATTGTGAATAGTGCTGCCATGCACATTGGTGTGTATATATCTACTCGTGTTCTGGCTCTTATTTCTTGTGAATATATACCCAGTAGAGGAATTGCTGGATCATAAGTTATTTCTATTTCCAATATTGGAGGAAGCACCATATTGTTTTCCAGAGTGGTTGAACCATTTTACAGTCTCACCAGCAATGTAGAAGGGTCCCAGACTCTCCATGCCCTCTCCAGCATTTTTTGTCCTCTGCTTTTTTGAACTTTGCTGTTAGTACTGGTGTGAGATGATATCTTATTGTTGTTTTGATTTGCAGCTCTCTAATGGCTAATGATTGTAAACATTTCTTCATATGTTTATTGGCTTCCTGGATGTCTTCTTTGGTGAGGTGTCTGTTCATGTCCTGTGCTCATTTACTAATTAGGTAATTTGTCTTTTTCTTGTAGAGGTATTTTAGTTTCCTGTAAATTTTAGATATTAGTCCTTTGTCTGATACGTCTTTGGTGAAATCTTTTGATGCACACTAGTTTCTAATTTTTAGTATGCCTCAGTCATCTATTATGTGTGTGTGTTTGCCTTGTTTGATAGTCTAGGTATGTCATGTATTAGAGCCCTTAAGTTTGTCCCTATTTTTTTCATTGATGATCTTTATAGTTTTGTGATTTACATTTACATCTTTAATCCATGTTGAGCTAGTTTTTGTGTATGGTGTGAGATATAGGTCTTGTTTCATTCTTTTAAAAATCAATTTCTGGTTTTGCCAGCACCATTTGTTGAAGAGACTATATCTTCTCCATTTAATGTATTTTGGCTCTTTGTCAAAGATCATTTGAATGTATGTGGATGGATTAACTTCTGGGTTCTCAATTTTGTTCCATTGAACTATGTATCTTTATTATAGCAGTGCCAAGCAGTTTTGACCATTATGGCTGTGTAGTAAATTTTAAGATCCAGTAGTGAGAAGTCTCCATCTTTGTTCCTGTTTTTAAGCAGTACTTTGCTTATCCAAGGTATCTTTTCTTTCCATATAAAGTTTGTGATAGTTTTCCCTATCACTTTAAAGAATGATGTTGGAGTCTGTATTGGGATTGCATTGTATATGGAGATTGCTTTGGGTAATACTGACATTTTCACAGTGCTAAGTCATCCTATCCATGAGCATGGCATATTCTTCCTTTTTTGTAAATCTCTTTTGATTTCTTGTAGTAGTGTTTTATAGTTTTCTTTTAACGGGTATTTTGTTTCTCTGTTTAGATTTATCCCTAAGTATTTCATCCTTTTGGTGGTTATCATAAATGGTATTGTTTTCCTAATTTCCTTTTCAGAGCTGTCTTTATTAGTATAGAGGAATCCAACTGATTTTTTATATTGATCTTGTACCCTGCCACTTTGCTGAATCTTTCAATTAATTCAATAGTTTTCTTGCTGAGTCTTTGTGATTTTCTATGTATAGGATCTATCATCTGCAAATAGAGTTTTACTTCTTCTTTGCATAGTTGGATGCCTTTAATTTCCCTATCTTGCTTTATAGCTCTGGCTAAGACATCCAACACAATATTAAATTAGAATGGTAATAAAGGGCATCCTTGTCTGGTTCCTGTTCACAAAGGGAATGTTTTCAGTTTCTATCCATTGAGAGCGATGCTAGTTGTTGGTTTTGTATATATGCTCTTAATTACGTGGAGGAATTTCCCATCAATTCCTACTTGGTTGAGTGTTTTTTATCAGGGAATGGGTGTTGGATTTGTCAAATGCCTTTTCTGCATCAATTGATATAATTATGTGGTTTTTCTCTGTTTTATTTATGTGGTGAATGATATTGATTGTTTTTCTAATACTGAACCATCCTTATATCCCTGGTATGAATCCTGCTTGGTCATGATGTATTATTTCTTTGATGTGTTGCTGAAATCTATTGGCTAGGATTGTGTTGAAAATTTTTTGCATTTATGTCCATGAGCGATATTGGTCTATAATTTTGTTTTAGTGATATCCTTACCTGATTTTGGTATGAGGATTATGCTGGCTTCATAAAATGTATTAGGAATTTTTCCATTCATTTTTATATTCTGGGATAGTTTGAACAGAATTGATGTCAGTTCTCTGAATGTTTGGCAAAATTCACCAGTAAAACCATCTGGACCTGGCCTTTTTTTGGCTGGGAGTTTTTTGAGAACCTGATCAATTTCTTCTTTTGTTATAGGTCTGGTCACATTTTCTACTTCACTGTGTAAATTTAGGTATGTTGTGTTTTTCTAAAAATGTTTCCATTTCCTCTAGATTTTCAAATTTGTTGGAGTACAACTCTTCATTGTTGTTGTTGTTAGGTGCCATTGAGTTGGTACTGACTCATAGCGATCTCATGCACAGCAGAATGAAACACTGCCTGATCCTGGGCCAACCTCACTACTGTTGCCATGCTTGCTGCCATGCTTGGCCAATCCATCTCATTGGGGATCTTCCTCTTTTTGTCGGATCCTCCACCTTACCAAACATGATATCCTTCTCCAGTGATTGGTCCCTCCTGACAGTATGTCCGAAGTATGAGAGATGAAGTTTAGCCATCCTTGCCTCCAAGGAGTACTCTGGCTGCACTTCTTCCAAAACAGTTCTTTTGGCAGACCATGGCACTTTCAATATTCTCCTCCAACACCATAACTCAAAAGCATTAATTCTTCTACAGTCTTCCTTATTCATTGTCCAGCTTTCGCATGCATATGAGGTTATTGAAAATACCATGGCTTGGGTCAGGCACACCTTATTCTTCAAGCTGATATCTTTGCTCTTCAACACTTTAAAAAGGTCTTATGTAGCAAATTTGCCTAATACAATACATCATTTGATTTCTTGACTGCTGCTTCCATGAATGTTGATAGTTGATCCAAGAAGAATGAAGTCCTTGAGAATTTCAATCATTTCTCTGTTGATAAGAATGTTGTTTATTGGTCCAGTGGTGAGGATTTTTGTTTTCTTCACATTGAAGATGTAATCCATACCGAAGACTGTGCTCTTTGATCTTCATCAGCAAATGTTTTAAGTCCTCTTCATTTTCAGCAAGTTTGTATCATCTGCATATCGCAGATTGTTAATGAGTCTTCCTCCTATCCTGATGCCATGTTTTTCTTCACATAATCCAGCTTCTC
>NW_006408968.1:764994-766113 GCF_000296735.1 Chrysochloris asiatica
TCTTAGAGGAGAGTTTGTTCTGAAGGAACTTGAATGCTTACCTTGATGGATTCCCAGTGAATAGCTTGCTTTTTCTTGGAGTAGCCAGCCATAATAGCGTTTTTGTTTTGTTTTTTTCCTGATGATCTTTCTTTGAAGATGTATCTTCTGTTGCTCTAGCTGTTCCAGGCTGTCCTGCTTGTCCTTTCTAGTGGGAATGTCCCACCTCAGAAGTTCTGGATGGGACTCAGGACTCTGTCTAAGGTCCTATACGCTGCAAAGGCTCTGCAAGAGGTCTATTTCACTGGGCAAGTTCTAGAACCCCTTTTAGGTATTCCAAAGACAGGCTGACAAATTTTCTGTAATCATGTTTCCCAACAATCCTTTCTATCCCACTCAAGTGTCTATTTTAAAATAATAGGCAAGGGAAACCAATATTCATAAGACAGGCAAACATCTTAGTATTATTTCCCCTCTTCAAACTATGCCTAGATCCCTGTATCACTGGTTGTTCCAAGGTTGAGCATGCATCACTATTTACTTCTGTTCCACTCAGGCCATGCAAACCTGGATCAGTGTTCCCCTATCTACCTTGTTCTTCCACCTCCCCTCTCTTCTTGTATTGTCCTCCCTAACACCTAAACTATGATGTGTCTGCCCTTACCCTGTGCTCTACCATCGCCTCTCTTCACCTCTTCCTAAGCCCCCACCTCAATCCCACCATTGTAGTTACCTTATATTCCATAAACGTTTCCATCCATTTAAAATAGTCTGTTATATCCTGTAATCTACCTGACCTTCTCACAACCTGGATCTCTGTGTTTACCTACTTTCACATTGTAATTGTTTTGATCATAGACTGACCTCCAAGATCCTCTGAATTTGTTTTTATAGATTTATTCTGTTCTCAACCCTTCCATTTGTTGAATGAGTTCTGGATGATGCTGCCATGTACATCTATCTCTGGTTGTTGTCTGTTCTTGTTAGTTCTCAGTCCACAGAACTACCTTTAAGATGTTTGTCATTGCAGGGTTGACTTTAGCAAAATCCCTTAGCTTCTGTTTATCCTGGAATGTTTTGATTACACCATCGTATTTGATTGACAGCTTTGCTGGGTAGAGAATTCTTGGTTGGGAGTTT
>NW_006408968.1:766567-770666 GCF_000296735.1 Chrysochloris asiatica
TTCCAGCTCACTAGTTCTGGCTTCCATCTCTTCAATTCTACTCCTTTGCCCTTTCAGCATGCTGTCTATTTCTGAAATTCTGTTATGAATTGTTTGGACCTCTTTCTGTGTGTTTTGAATTTTTTTTGATGCTGTACCTATCTTATTTGATTGTTCCTGTAGTGCTTTCCTGATTTCTTATTTTTCTCAACTCCATTATATAGTGTTTTGATACATTTTATAATCATTTTTCTGAATTCCTTCTCAAGTATTTCCAAAACCTTCCCTCCATCCAGTATGGAGTGTAGGTCTACCTTTTGTCTACCATTTGTCTCAGTCACTTTATCTTGTTTCTGGACATGTGCTGATATGGTCATCTGTTTCTGTTTTTTGGGGCATATTCAGTAGTTAACTGTCACCTTAATACTTAGATGGGTGTGTGTGTTTAGTATTTTTTATGCTTTCTGATTCCTCCTCCCACCCCATCGCCCCCCACCCGCCAGGTAGATGTGATCAAGAGATGGGCTTCCCTTTTCACTTTTCTTCTTGAGAAATTTCAAGATGCCACTGTTGGTCATTAGGATGCAACCCAGGATTTAATATTTAGCCTGTTTCCTTTTTAGTCTGCCTGTCCTGCTCCACAACCTCTGTTCAGGCCATCTTCCTAGTGATAAACTGTTCTGGGCTGGCTGTGGCTATTTTGCACTGCTGTTTGGTCTTAAGTGGAAACTGTCCCTTTAAATTTTGAGGCGATCTGTGCGCATGTGTAATAGAACCCTCCGGGGATGGGGGCGAAGTGTCCACTAGCTCAGGCACTCCCTCTGGTCACCAGAATGGAGGTGCGCAGACAGTGAGAGACCAATGAACAGATACAAAAAAAAAAAAAAAAAAGAATGTCCACACCTTTATCTCTGTGGTTCTAACAGGAGTCTGTGGCTGCTCTGATTCTTCCCCTGTTTGGTCTCACCAATGATGGCCTCTCAGGGAGCAGCTGAGTACCTTGGATTAGAAAGCACTGGATTTCTTGCTTCTGCTACAAATTCCACTGGCTGTAAGCCTTCCAACTTTCTAAATATTCCTTTAAGTGTGATTCAGAGTTCTGGGACCATCACTAGGACTCCACGTATTTATTTATTTTTCTCCCTAGGACTCCACGTATTTATTTAGTATGGCGAAAGGGTAGAACTCTGACACACACCTTTCTTAATTTTAAACCATCACTATCCCCCTCGTTCTGCTCTAATGATTGCCTCTTGGTCTATGTACAGGATCTGTATGAGCACAACGAAGTGTTCTCTAATACCCGTTCTTTGCCATGTTATTCATAGTTTGTATGATTCACACAGTTGAATGTCTTTGCACAAGTAAACATCTTTCTGTTATTCTCTGCTTTCAGCCAAGATCCTTCTGTTGTCAGCAGTGACATCCCTTGTTCCACATCCTCTTTTGAATCTGGCTTGAATTTCTGGCAGCTCCCCCTTGATGTACTGCTGCAACCATTTTCGAATTATCATCAGCAAAATTTTATGGATATGTGATGTTAATGATATTGTTCAATGGTTCTTGTGTTTCTTTAGGTCACTTTGCTTTGGAATGGGCACACATATGGGTCTCTCCCAATCAGTTGGTTAGGTAGATGTCTTCTAAATTCCTTGGCATAGACGAGCAATCACTTTCAGTGTTGCATCAGTTTGTTAAGAATTTCAATTTGTATTCCATCAATTCCTGGGGCCTTCTTTTTGGTTAGTACCTTCTGTGCAGCTTGGACTTCTTCCTTCTGTACCATCAGTTCTGGTACCACTTGAAATGATTTAACATTGACAATTCTTTTCGGTACAGTGACTCTGTGTATATCTTCTATCTTCTTTTGGTGCTTTCTACATCATTTAATATTTTCACTATGATGTTATGTTGCTGTTGTTAAATGCTGTTGTTATGTTGTCAAATCACTTCTGACTCATATTGACGCTGTATAGCATTACCAGATGCGGTTGGTGGGTTTGAACCATCAACCTTGGGGTTAGCACTTCAGTGCTTATCCTACAGCATCACACCAGAACTGCATTTTGCTCATAAGATCATTCAGTATTGTAATCCAAGGCATGAATTTTCTTTCCAGTTCTTTCAGCTGCAAAATGCTGATTGTTTTCTTTCTTTTTGATTTTTCAACTCCAGGTCTATGCACATTTCATTATAATACTTAACTTTGTCTAGCTACCCTTTGAAATTTTCTGTTCAGTTCTGTTTCCTCCTCATTTTTTCTAGTAGCTTTCAATTCTCTAAATACAAAAACAGTTTCAAAGTCTTTTCTGACACTCTTTTATTGAAAAAAATATACATCAAAACATACACTAACTTTCTATAAGTACATTTAGGAACATGGAGTACATTCTCACCCTCTTTTTCTGAATTGTTCCTCTCCCACTGACAAACTCACTGCCCCATAGGTTTCTATTTAATCTTTTGAATTCCTGTTGTCAATTTGATCCCAGACAGTTCTTAAAAGAGCAAAATGCTCAGGCAGAAATCTGGTTAAGCTAAATGCGTTGGTTTTAAGACCTCTAGGGATATTTTTGGGTTAAAGAGAAAAGGACTTTAATACCATTTTCAGGTGACTGTGAACACAGTTTTGTGATACTACACCAAAACCTGACATTATGGTATTTACTTGAAGATTAGCTAAAATGAAGACTCAAACCACATTAATAAACTTTTTGTACTATTATGTTAAAATAAACTGGCCTCTCTTACAGAGAATGGATTTTTAGCTATGCATAACTTTGCTATATCATTTGGAAAATATTGCTTCACCAAGTAATGCAGCACTTCTAAATTTGGCATATGAGAATACAGAATATCAAAAGGTTCATTATCTGTCAATGTCACCACCGCTCATCTGATGAGAGACTGCCAAAGTCATGATTATCCATAATCCTAATTTCTGCATAAAAGCTTGTGTTTTTGTCATGGTAATAAATACTGTCAGTTGTTTTTTGAAGTGACAATATTCATTTGAGAAAATGTCTGCAAAATGCTTACATTTAAACAACCATTGTTTGTTCGTCATTCTTTTAAACAACATTGGTCTGAAAAAAGTGAAGACTCCAGTATTAATGTACTACCTCCATGAGTGTAGGTCAAATCCATCAAATTGTAGCAATGTACCCTTGTTTCCTTTATCAAAAATTGTTTTGTTTTATTTTTTTAATCTTCCTCTAGTCAAGTTCTGATTATTAAGCCATCAAGGCTAGGTAAAATGGGTACTATCTGCAAGTTTGGGTGTTCTTATATGTCTCCCCTCATTCCTTATCAGCTGGATGCTTCACTCTCAGCTCTAGCCCTCTGTGGCTATGTTCTTGTCCATGGGCTCAGGTGTCCCGAGGTCTCGGGACACTTTGGACCAACCTGCCCTTCCTCTTCTCTCTCTCATCTCCAGGTCAATGGGGGTCTATGGAACGTGGTTGAACTGTCATTTCTACATTGCTGCCTTTCCCCCTCTTCCACTCACCAGTAGACCAATATGGTCGTCAGCAAGCTTACATGCCTGCTCATGTTTTCCCTTTGAGTTTCAGTCGTAGAGGGGCGTCTAAGTAGCTTTTTTAACTCAAACTTTTTATTTTTTCCATGACTCACTGGTGAGTAATTTCATTTCCATGAATGTGTTTATCTTCCCTTATTCTTCTTCCTAATTTAAATTTTTTTGTTTCATTCTATTATGGTCAGAGAAGCTGCTTTGTATGATTTCAAATTTTGAAATTTTATGCTATAAAACAGTCTTTGCTACTACAAACAGGTGGGCCATGTCTGTTGATGTTATTCAGATCTTCTGTTTCTTCATTCATGTTATTTCTAGTTGTTCTATCCATCAAACAGTAGTTTACTAAAGTCTCCAACCATTTTTATTTTTTTAAGTTTTTATTGTGAATTATGTGATGCTTTACATGGAGAACATTAGCTTTACATTTATCCTATTGTATTTCATTTCATTGAAATGAATTACAATCCCTCCCTGTATCATCAAACAACCTGCAAGTCTTCCCCCCGGCCGTCAGTACCAGCCCCTCTCCCTCCCTGAGTCCAGCGTCCCCAGCCACTCCATCTCTCCAAAGTCATCATCTCT
>NW_006408968.1:772371-773668 GCF_000296735.1 Chrysochloris asiatica
AAGTCTTTCGATGCACATAAATTTTTAATTTTTAGCATGTCTCAATCACCTATTTTGTCTACTTTTGTTTGTGGAGATTTCAAAATGTTTGGTAGTCTGTACATGCCCTGTATTAGAGTCCTCACATGTGTTCTTATTTTTTCATTGATGGCCTTAATAATTTTTGGATTTACATTTAGGTCTTTAATACATGTTGAATTGGTTTTTGTATATGGTGTGAGGTAAAGGTCTTGTTTCAATCTTTTGCATTATTGTTTTCCAGTTCTGCCAGCACCATCTGTTGAAAACACTATCTCCTTCCCATGCAGTATATTTAGGCACTTTTGTCAAAAATCAGTTGGCTGTATGTGGATGGGTTAATTTCTGGATTCTCAATTCTGTTCCATTGATCAATGTATCTTTCATTGTACCAGTGCCAGGCTGTTTTGACCACTGTAGCTGTGTAGTAAAATTTGAAATCTGGGAATGAGAGGTTTCCAACCTTATTCTTCTTAAGCAGTGCTTTGGTTACCCTGGGTCTCTTTCCTTTCCATATAAAGTTTGTTTTTTTCCATCTCTTTGAAGAGTGTCATTGGAATCTGGATTGCGATTGCATTATATGTGCAATTGCTTTGGGCAGTACTGACATTTTCAAAATATTAAGTCTTTCTATCCAGGAGCATGGTATATTCTTTCACTTTTGTAAGTCTCTTTTGGTTTCTTGTAGCAGTGTTTTTGTTGTATAGGTCCTTTGTTTCTCTGGTTACATTTATTCTTAAATATTTCATCCTTTGGTCAGGTATTATAAATGGTATTGCTTTCTTAATGTTCTTTTCAGCGCTGTCATTGTTACTATAGTGGAATTCAACTGATTTTTATATGCTGATCTTACACCCTGCCACTTTGCTGAATCTTCCAATGAGGTCTAGTAGCTTTTTTACTGAATCTTTGGGGTTTTCTATATATGGGATCATATTGTCTGTAAATCAAAATCAAAAGGATTTTATTTCCTCTTGCCAATTTGGATGCCTTTAATTTCCCTGTCTTGCTGTATAACTCTTGCTAAGACTACCAGCACAATATTGAATAGGAGTGGTGACAAAGGGCATCCTTGTCTGGTTCCTGTTCGCAGAGGGAAGGCTTTCAGTTTCCCTCCATTGAGAGTAATGTGTGCTGTTGATTTTGTATATGTGCTCTTAATTATGTTGAATAATTTCACTTCAATTTCTGCTTCGTTGAGTGTTTTTATCAGGAATGAATGTTGGATTTTTTCAAATGCCTTTTCTGCATCAATTGATATGATCATGTGGTTCTTTTC
>NW_006408968.1:773768-775244 GCF_000296735.1 Chrysochloris asiatica
ACCTCCATCTCTGGCATCACTGCTTGTCTGGGTAGGGTCCCGCACTCTGCTCTTCTCCCTTGATGGTTCCAGGGACCTCCTGTCCTGGACTGCAAATTCAACCACTCCCCTCCTTTTGCTATAAAATAAAAGGTCTACCTTTACATTTCCAACCCTCACTATCAGTCCTGAGAGCAATTATTTAATATTGTACCACAAGAGTCTTATCCCCATCTCCTTTCACCAGCTTCAACCAGACCGATTGAAAACCACTCAGTGGAGATTCTACCTTCCCCCACATCCTCTAGAACTAGGCTACCTACTGAAAGCTTGTCAGCCAGTCACTTCTTGCCTTTGTAGCTTCCCCCATTTTGGGTAGCCAATGTCTAAGTTCCTCATCCCTGTCAACCCTGTGTACTGAGGTGGTAGGAATGATCCCTGCTGTAAAGATTTGTTCCCTCATTTGAGCTACTGTAAGTATAGGTCAAGTTCATCAAATTGTAGCAGATTACTCTTGTTTTCATCTTCTTTCTTCTTCTAGTCGAGTTCTGATCAGCCAGCCATTGAAGCCAGGTCAAGTGGGTACTATCAGCAAGTATGGGTGCTCTTGTGCATCTCCCATCACTTCATATCAGCTGGATGCTTCACTTTCTGCTCTAGTCCTCTGTGGCCAAGTCACTGTCTCTGGGCCCTAGTCCTCTGTGACCAAGTCACTGTCTCTGGGCCCAGGAGTCCCTGAGCCTTGCCATACTGCTGGCCAACCAGGTCTCCATCCGGGTTCACAGGAGTCTATTGAACATGGTTGGATTTAGTTCACAACTTCATTGCTGTTTTCTCCCACATTATTGATGACCAATGTGATCACCAGACAGACCATATGTCTGCTCGTGTATTCCCCATGGCTCTTTGTCTTGGAAGGGGGTTTGCCCTGAGGGGACCCGAGCAGTTGCCTTGATGGCTTGTGGACGAACAACTTGCTTGTTCATGTAGTAGTCAATTGGACTGCTATTATTGTTTTTTATTTTTCCTGCCGATCTTTCTTTTAAGAAGTATCTTCTGTTCTGCTAGCCACTCCAGGCTGGTCTTCTTGTCCTTTCAAGTGGAGATGTCCCACCTTGAAGATTCTGGATGGAGATCAGGATTCCACCTATGGTCTTAGGCAATGCAAAGGATCCAAAGAAAGCCTTCTTCACTGGGCAAGTTCTAGCCCCATTTTAGGTATTCCGATCAGTTATAATGAAGCTCTGGTAGTGCAGTGGTTACAAATCGGGCTGC
The DNA here is from genome assembly GCF_000296735.1 of Chrysochloris asiatica. Taxonomy (NCBI): domain Eukaryota; kingdom Metazoa; phylum Chordata; class Mammalia; order Afrosoricida; family Chrysochloridae; genus Chrysochloris; species Chrysochloris asiatica. The sequence goes on from NW_006408968.1 coordinate 775,023, forward strand.
TTCCCGCAGGCTCAGCAGTTTGAAACTAACAGTTGTTCTGCAGGAGAAAGATGAGGCTTTCTGCTCCCATAAAGTTTATAGCCTTGGAAACCCTGTACAGAGTTGCTATGAGTCTGAACCAACTCCACGGCACATAAACACCACCACCACCAATCAGTTATAGGCTGAAGGCGGACTTACAAGCTTTCTATGGTGATGTTTCTGGATATTCTTTTCTCTCCC
>NW_006408968.1:775344-777148 GCF_000296735.1 Chrysochloris asiatica
CTGCTCGTGTATTCCCCATGGCTCTTTGTCTTGGAAGGGGGTTTGCCCTGAGGGGACCCGAGCAGTTGCCTTGATGGCTTGTGGACGAACAACTTGCTTGTTCATGTAGTAGTCAATTGGACTGCTATTATTGTTTTTTATTTTTCCTGCCGATCTTTCTTTTAAGAAGTATCTTCTGTTCTGCTAGCCACTCCAGGCTGGTCTTCTTGTCCTTTCAAGTGGAGATGTCCCACCTTGAAGATTCTGGATGGAGATCAGGATTCCACCTATGGTCTTAGGCAATGCAAAGGATCCAAAGAAAGCCTTCTTCACTGGGCAAGTTCTAGCCCCATTTTAGGTATTCCGATCAGTTATAATGAAGCTCTGGTAGTGCAGTGGTTACAAATCGGGCTGCTTCCCGCAGGCTCAGCAGTTTGAAACTAACAGTTGTTCTGCAGGAGAAAGATGAGGCTTTCTGCTCCCATAAAGTTTATAGCCTTGGAAACCCTGTACAGAGTTGCTATGAGTCTGAACCAACTCCACGGCACATAAACACCACCACCACCAATCAGTTATAGGCTGAAGGCGGACTTACAAGCTTTCTATGGTGATGTTTCTGGATATTCTTTTCTCTCCCACTCAAGTGTCTATTTTACAATGATAGGCAAGGGAAACCAAGATTCAAAAGACAGCCAAGCATCTTAACATTATTTCCCCTCTTTTACCTATTCAAGTGATGCCATAATCCCTGTATCCCAGAGCCCTGTTGTTCTAAGGTTGTGCATACATCATTATTTACCTCTGTCCTCCTTAGCCCATGCAAACCTGCCTAATTGTTCTCCCATCCCCCTTGTTCTTCCATTCCCCTACCCCTTTGTGTGTATTGCTTCCCACTTGCCCCCAGCACTGAAGATATCCTGTGTCTATTCCCTACCCCGTGCTCCACTTTCCCTTCCCTCTCCTCACCCCACCCCATACATCCTGGTAACCAGAAAAGAATCCACCCCCCTTTTTAGTATAGGTTCTATTTCTCAATCTCTTACAATAATGCAATCCTACGCAGTATTTCTCCTTTTTTGTGACTGACTAATTTCATTCAGCATAATGTCCTCAAGGTTCATCTACGTTATTTTGTGGCTTGCAGCTTCCTTGTTATTCTTCAAGGTAGCATAATATTCCATTGTGTGTATGTACCACAGTTTATTTAACCATTCTTCCATTGATGGGAACTTAGGCTGTCTCCATCTTTTTGCTATTGCAAATAGTGCTGCTATGAACATTGGTGTGGATATATCCACTGATGTTATGGCTCGTATTTCTTGTGGGTAAATATCAAGTAGAGGAATTGCTAGGTCATAAAGTATTCCTATTTCCAACCTTCTGAGGAAGTGCCATATTGTTTTCCAGAGTGCTTGGACCATTTTGCAATCCCACCAGCAATTTAGGAGGGTCCCAGTCTCTCCTCATCCTCACCAGCATTTATTGTCCTCTACGTTTTTGATCTTTGCTATTATTGCTGGTGTGAGATGATATCTCATTGTTGTTTTGATTTGCATCTTAACAACCTGTGATATACAGATGATACAAACTTGCTTGCTGAAAGTGAAGAAGACTTAAAATATTTACTGATTAAGATCAAAGAGTGCAGCCTTTGGTATGGATTGCATCTCAATGTAAAGAAAACAAAAATCCTCACCACTGGACCAATAAACAACATTCTTATCAAGGGAAAAAAGATTGAAGTTGTCAAGGACTTCATTCTTCTTGGATCAACTATCAACACTCATGGAAGAAGCAGTCAAGAAATCAAATGATGTATTGTATT
>NW_006408968.1:779308-783633 GCF_000296735.1 Chrysochloris asiatica
CTTGCTTCATAAAATGTATTAGGAAGTTTTCCATCCTCTTCTCTATTCTGGAATAATTTGAGTAGAATTGGTGACAACTCTTCCCTAAATGTTTGGTAGAACTCACCAGTGAAGCCATCTGTACCCGGACTTCTTTTGTTTCAGAGTTTTTTGATAACCTGATCGATTTCTTCTTTTGTTATGGGTCTAATCAAGTTTTCTACTTCATACTGTGTAAGTTTAGGTAGGTCATGTTTTCTAAAACTGTATACATCTCTTCTATGTTATGTTGGAGCACAACTTTTCATAGTATTCTGTTATTATCCTTTTGATTTCCTTTGGTTTCATTGTGACATCACTCGTGTGGTTTCTAATGCTTGTTATTTTTGTCTTCTCCCTCTTTTCTTTTGTTAGGTTTGCCAATGGTTTGTCAATTTTATTAATCCTTTCAAAGAACCAGCTTCTTGACCTACTGATTCTTTCTATAGTTTTTCTGTTTTCTATCTCACTTATTTCTGCTCTAATCTTTATTTCTTTTCTTTTGGTGATTGTAGGCTCCCTCTGTTGGTCTGTTTCTAATTGTTGTAGATGCTGTGTTAATGTGTTCATTTTGGTTCTTTCTTCTTTTTGGATGTGAGCATTTATCATAATGAATTATCCTCTCAGCACTGCTTTTGCTGTGTCCCAAAGATTTTTGTATATTGTGTTTTCATTCTTGTTTGTTTCTAGGAACTTTGTGAGTTCACATTTAATTTCTTCTATTACCCAGTCGCTTTTCAGCACGGTGTTATTCAGATTCCATGACTTTATTTCTTTGGTCTTCTTATTGTTGATTTCTAGCTTTATAGCACTGTTGTCTGAAAAGATGTTTTGTAGTATTTTGATGTTTGTAAATTTATGGAGGTTTACTTTGTGACCTAACACATGGTCAATGCTGGAGAATGTTCCATGTGCACTGGAAAAACATATGTATTGTGCTGTTGTTGGGTTGAATGCTCTGTACACATCTATGAGGTCAAATTGGTTAATTGTGCTGTTTAATTCCTCTGTAACTTTGTTGAGTTTCTTTCTGGTTGTTCTATCCCTTTTCAAAAGTGACTTATTAAAATCTCCCATTATAATTGTATATTTATCTATTTCTTCAATTCTAGTAGGGTTTGCTTTATATATCTTGGTGCTCTTTCATTGGGAACATAGATATTTATTATGTTTATGCCATCTTGAGCAATTGACCCTTTAATCATGAGACAGTGTTCTTTATCTCTTATTCTGGTTTTTGCCTTGAAGTTTATTTTATCAGAGATTAGTATTGCCACTCCTGCTTGTTTTTTATTATAATTAGTTTGGTATATTTTTTCCATCCTTTAACTTTTAGTCTGTTTTTGTCTTTGTCTGTAAGGTGTGTCTCTTGCAGGCAGCATATTGAAGAGTCTTGCTTTCTTTCCAACCCTTTTTATAGATAAACTTCTTCCTATAATTCTAAGTGTTTGCTTGATGTATTTTGGGGTTCAGACTGCTTGGTTAATTGATCCTTTTGTTGTACAATATTGCCATTCCTGCTCCCTTTTTACTACTGTTTGCTTGGCATTGTTTTCCCCCCATCCTTTGACTTTTAACCTATGATGCTTGTGTGTCAAAGGTGTGCCTCTTTTTAGATAACATATGGATGGGTCATATTTTAAACCTATTCTGCCACTGTGTTTCTTGACTGGATCATTTATTCCATTTATAATCACTATAATTATAAGTAGAGAAGAATTTACTTACATCATTTTCTTTTTTCTTAAAGCATCTTTATTCCAAGGATCATAAAGACATTTACACAAGAGAAAGCAATAATGTTAGTTGAGTTTCTTGATAGGAAAATTAAGCATGAGGGTTGGCTCTGAGGATTAGAGCTATTCAGCTTCATTCTCTGAACTTTTTCTTGTATACATTAGAAAGCACAAAAAAGATGAAGCCATTTTCAACCTACATTCCCTAAAGTGGACACTTGTTTTTAATATTCTTACATTTAATCATTATGAAAGCACCCAAATGAGTAAGTAATTTAGCCAAAGTAAATGAGCATAGATACTTAACTAGTATTATTTTGGAGTGCAATTGCACATTGTGAATACCACCTTTCTGTTACATATTCACATTGTAATAATCAGTATTGATTCTTTTTTTTTTTTTTTAATTGTCAAAAATTTCAATTTACTTGGATCCACAATCAAATGCCTTGGGAGGCAGCAGTCAAGAATTCAAACAATACATTGCACTGGGCAAATCTGCTGTAAATGACCTTTTTTTATTTTTTTAAAAAAAGCTTTTATTGCGAATTGAGTGATAGTTTACATGGGAAACCATTGGTTTTGTACTCATCCTATCGTATTTCATTTCATTGCAATGGATACAATCCCCTCCATGCAGCACCATTTAACAGTATTAGCTTCTTTTCCCTTTTTTTTTTTTTTTTTTTTTTTTTTTTTTTTTTTTTTTTGTGTGTGTGTGTGGTGTTTTTTTGAGTGGGGGCGGGGTGGGATGTTCACAAAAACACTCAGGAATATATAATAATTTAAACAACCAAAGAGCACATTCTGCAAGCCTGCATTCTGGCTGCCAGCTTCCAGTCCCTCTCTTTCCATGAGGATAGAGTCCTCAAAACAATTTTTTTTCCCAATGTGGTTCCATATTATTTTACAAAATATGCTTCTGAAGAGGTGCATAAATAAAACACACACTCATCACGACTAAATCTTCTTTTAAACTTGTATACATGGTTTGTGTGTATATGTGAAAGAGAGAGGGAGAGAGCAACAGAGTGGTGGGAAATTGGATGTGAAGAGATGTTCCTGGCCATTGTAGTGTATTGTTAAGTGCTTTAGAGTCTGTTCTGACTCACCATGACCCTGTAGAAGGTTTCTCAGGAGAAACTGGTGGGTTTGAACCACTAATCTGTGGTCAGCAGTGCAGTGCTTATCTTACATTACACCAATATTTCTACTTTAATGTTATCTTTCACCTTCTTGATATTGTCTTTTATGTTTCATAGGAATCACTCCCTCTCTGAAATTACAGCATGGCATACAGTGTTAGAAGTTTTGTCAAATGTAATTTCATAGTTAAGCACTGATTCTTGTTTGTTTTTTAGCTCTGACACTATCATGATGGACACCTAGTGTATACTGTGGTAAGAATTTTAAAACAATAGAGTGGTCACTTGTAGAAGATGACATGTACTATACTTGTACTATAACCAAAACTGTTATATTCTAGCATATCATCTTCTACAACATGTATGTTTTAATTCTACCACGTTAAAAAAATGATATGCTAGAATATAACAGCTTTCTTTATAGTACAAGCAATTCTACATTAACTGGGGCTTTGTTGTTGACTCCATCACATGTCTGTTCAGTCAGAAGTCGATTTTAATGTAAGTTGAATCGCTTTCTTACTTTTTAAAAAATTATTATTGTCTTTGTAAATGTGCTTTGACTATGTGGGAAGCATTTCATGTAAACTTACAGATTCAGCATCAGTGCGACTTGCTTCATTAGTTATACACATATTTTGTAAGCCAAAACAAACAAAAATGACAGTCTTAAGTTGGTTGTAACTCAAATAGTGTGTGTGTGGGGGGGTGGTGGTGGTGGAGGAGATGCTAGTATATAACCAGTGTTTTCTACCTAGATGGTGCCACCTGGTGGCTATATTGTGCTATATGACCACAATCACAAGATCCAAATAAAACCAAACCATGGTCTCTGGCTGAGATTTATTGTTGTTATTAGGTACCATCAAGTCAATACCAACTCATAGTGACCCTATGCACAACAGAATGAAACATTGCCCGGTCCTGGGCCAACCTCACAATTGTTGCCTGCTTGAGCCCATTGATGCTTCCATTTTGCCAATCTATCTCACTAGGGGTCTTCCTCTTGTCCCTCTGACCCTCCACCTTACCAAACATGATATCCTTCTCCAATGACTGGTTCTTCCTGACAACATGTCTGAAGTATAAGAGACAAAGTTTGGTCATCCTGGCCTCCAAGGAGCACTCTGGCTGCACTTCTTCCAACACAGATCTGTTCTTTTGACAGCCCATGATACTTTCAATATTCTCCTCCAACACCATAACTCTTCTGTGGTCTTCCTTATTCACTGTCCAGCTTTCACATGCATATGAGGTTATTGAAAATACCACGGCTTGGGTCAGGTGCACCTTAGTTCTCAAGCTGACATCTTTGCTCTTCAACACTTTAAAAAGGTCTTGTACAGCAGATTTGCCAAATGCAATACGTCATTTGATTTCTTGACGGCTGCTTCCATGAGTGTTGATGGTCGATCCAAGAAGAATA
>NW_006408968.1:787808-804528 GCF_000296735.1 Chrysochloris asiatica
GTGTTTTGATACATTTTATAATCATTTTTCTGAATTCCTTCTCAGGCATTTCCAAAGCCTGCCCATCTTCCAGTATGGAGTGTAGATCTACTTCCTGCTCATTTGTGTCAGTCACTTTAATCTCATTTCTGGACATGTGCAGATATGGTCATCTGCTTCTGTTTTTTGTGCATATTCAGGGGTTATCTGTGGCCTTAATACTTAGAAGGGTATGTATTTTGGTATTTTTATGCTTTCTGATTGGCTCCAGGTAGATGTGATCAGGAAATGGGCTTCCCTTTTCACTCTTCTTCTTGAGAAATTTCAAGATGCCACTCTTGGTCGTTTTGACATAACTTAGGATTTAATTTTCTTGCCTTTTTTTTTTTTTGGTCTGCTTGTCCTGCGCCACAATCCCTGTTTAGGCTTTTTTTCTAGTTATAAACAGTTCAGGGTCAGCTGTGGTCGTTTGGTTTTAATTGGAAACTGTCTCTTTAAATTTTGAGGAGATCTGTGCACATGCATAGTAGAACCCTCTGAGCATGGTCCTGGGGTATCCACCAGCTCAGGCACTCCTATAGTCACCAGAATGGAGGTGCGCAGACAGCAAAAGACCAATGAACAGATACCAAAAGAAAAGAATGTCCACACCTTTATCTCTGCAGTTCTGCCAGGCATCTGTGGCCGCTCAGATTCTTCCCCCACTTGGTCTCACCCAAGATGGCTCCTGGAACAGCTGAGCATCCTGAACTAGAAAGCAATGGATTTCTTACTTCTGCCACAAATTCCCCCAGCTGTAAGCCTTCCAACCTTCTAAATATTGCTTTATATGTGGTTCAGAGTTCTGGGACCATCCCCTGAGCCTGCTTGGTTGGGTATTCTGTGTTGTTGCTGATGAAGCTCCTTACTGCACTTCCACCCAATCCACCATCTTGTTTATTGATGATCAATACATCTTGATTGCATGTTTGATCATAATTTCAGATTGAAGAAGTTGGTAGAATTTTTCTATTTTATCCTCACTGGCTTTAGTGGTTGGTGTGCAAATTTGAATAATAATGGTATTAATTGGTCTTCCCTATAGTTGCATGGATATTATCCTGTCACAGAGAGTGTTGTACCTCATGAGTAATATTGAGCTGTTCTTTTTGACGATGAATGCAAGACCATTCCTCTTCAATTTGTCATTCCTGGCATAGTAAACCATGTGGTTATCAGATTCAAATGGCCAATGCCAGTCCATTTCAGCTCACTAATGCCTAAGATATCTATGTTTATGCATTCCATTTCATTTTTGACAATTTTCTTAGATTCATACTTCGTACATTCCATGTTCCGGTTATTAATGGATGTTTACAGCTGTTTCTCTTCATTTTGAGTTGCGCCCCATCAACAAATGAACATCCTGTGGGCTTTTCTCTCACAGGCTTTACTCCATTAGCACCATCGCTTTGAGGAGGCAGCTCTTCCCCAGTCACATTTGGAGTGCCTTTCATCCTGAGGGGCTCATTTTCTGTCACTATATCTGACAGTATTTCTCTGATATTCATAAGGCTTTCAGTGGCTAAATATTTGGAAGTAGTTTGTCTCTCCTTTCTCCTAGTCTGTCTTCGTCTGGAAGCTCATCTGAAACTGACCACCATGGGTGACCCTGCTGGTAGTTAAAATACCAGTGGCATAGCTTCCAGGATCACAGCAACTCACAAGCCACCACAGTATGACAAACTGACAGACGAGTGGTGGCTGAGTGAGATTATCTGTTAGGAAATTGGTCATGCGGGGAGGAGGGAATCATAGATGCTGGGAATGCTGCCTAATACCCAGGGAAATCACAAGCACACACACACAAACACGCCATCTTTTATGGATTTTTCACTAGCTCGCTCCCTTGAGGACACATCAATCCTGTGCAAGGAGCTCTTGGAATCACACTACATATGATCAACACTTTAGGACTAAAATCTGAAGCTTTCAGTTGATAAAGCCTTGTGAGGTGATTTAGCTCGCCCTCCAGTCTAGCACCAACACTCTTAGCAGGGCTTTGACCTAAATACTTCCAGTAACTGCAAGTTCACTTCATGTAAAGCAGCTGATGAAACAAGCCATACTTTATTCATATTTGAAGAAAAGTGTAAAGTCCCACTAAGAAGTGAGTCTTCATAAAGTATGAAGATTTTATCTATTCATGAAACAAAACATATGTATTTCTTTGCCAAAAATACCAAAGACATATAATTTGTGTAGCTCTTCTGGACCCTTGGATCTGTCAAGCTTTATCACCTATGACATATTTTAAGGTTCCATATATGCTAAGTCTGTGTCTGGGCTCTTGGCTCTATTCCATTGGTATACTCATCTATCTTATGAAGTACCAAACTAAGTTAATTTTCATAGTCTCAGAATAAGTCCTGATATCTAGAAGATAAAATTGTACCTCTTTATTTTACTCTTTTAGAACTGCCCTGCTAGATCCAAATAAATTTTGTGTGTGTGTTTAAATTTTTTTCTTTAAATTTACCTATAATTCTATGCTGTGTACAGTTCTATAAATTTTGCCAGATACAGTTTTCTATCAACTACCACAGTCATGATGCATAACAATCCAATCACTCCCAATGCATTCATGCTATGTTCATGCATGCATATTCATTCACGCATAAAGATCGGTATTCTAGGCATTGTTGTTGTTACGTACGGCCGAGTTGGTACTGACTCACAGCGACCTTATGTACAATAGAGCAAAACACTACCTGGTCCTGCTGCTGCCACTGTGCCAATCCATCTTGTTGAGGGTCTTCCTTTTTTTTTGCTGTCCCTCCACTTTACCAGGCTTGTCCCTTCTGATAATACGTCTGAAGTATGAGAGATAAAGTCTAGTCATCCTGGTTTCTAAGGAGCATTTTGGCTATAATTCTTCCAACACAGATTTGTTTGTTCTCCTGGAAGTCTCTGGTATTTTTAATATTTTCTTTCCACCGATGTAGTCATTTTGATTCCTGTGTGTTCCATCTGATGAGGTCCAGGTTGTTGAAAAATAAATTTTAATGAATAAGTTGTTAGTTTTACAAAATTCTATCCTATCATCACCAGTATCATTTGTATCACCATACTTTCCAACTATTGATCCTTCCTCTTTGTTCCCAGCTTTCATATTCCAATCACTAGGAATTATTAATGCATGCTTGAACAATTTCAGACGGAAGAAGTTGGAAGAATTCAATTTTATCATCATTGACTTCGTTGATTGAATAGTAGTCATATTAACTTGTTTTTCTTGTGGGCATATAGATATTAACCTATTACAGACAACACTATTCTTCAGGATAGATCTTGAAGTGCTCTTTTTGATGATAATTGTGATGCCATTCCTCTTCAATTTGTCATTTCTGGCGTAGTGAACCATGTAATTGTCTTATTCAAAATGGTCAATACCAGTCCATTTCAGCTCAGTAGTATTTAGGATATGGATTTTTATGGGTTCCATGTCATTCTGAAGGACTTTCAATATTCAAGATTCATACTTTGCACATTTCATGTTCTGATTATTAATGAATACTTGCAGCTGTTTCTCCTCATTTTGATTTATGCCCCATCATCAAAGGAAAGTCTTCGTTCTAAACAAAAGACTTGCTCCATTCACATCATTAAGGTCAACTCTGCTTTGAGGAGGCAGCTCTTTCCCAGATGTATATTTAGTGCCTTCCAACCTTAGGGGCACGTCTTCTAGCACTATAATGTTCTGCTAATGAGATCAAGGTTTTCAATGACTTACTTTTCAGAAGTGTCTGTCTTTCTTCCTAGTCCATCTTAACCTATAAAATCAGCTGAAACCAGTCCACCATGGGTGATCCTGTTGGTTTTTAAACCTTGGTAGAATAGCTTTCAGCATCAGCAATACAGAACCCTGTAAGTAAGACACACTGACAGACAAGTGGTGAAAAATGACTGGGTTGGACTATGCAAATGTGAGGTGCTTGTGGTTCATCCAGGGAATCGAATAGCTTTCTAATAATGTAATAAGGTACATGGCATCCTTGTGGGGGTGAGACCTTGAAAATGTGTATGGAATCCTAACATGGGGATTGGTCAGTTTTGTCATCCTGCTAGACTTAAAATGAACCATCTCAAAGACAATTGTTAAGTGCCATTGAGTCCGTTCTGATCCATAGCAACCCTGTATAGGGTTTCCAAACAGCAACTGGTGAACTTGAGCCACCAATCTTGCGGTTCAAACCATTTTAGTACCATCATGAAAAAAGAAGTAGGAGAGGAGTTCCATATCCCTGTACTAAATCTCCTCACTCCAGGAGACTATGTGAAACAGGGTCAGAGAAAGGACTGCAAACAGTAATTATCAATGCATCTTGGTTGCATGTTTGATCAATTTGGACTGAAGAAGTTGGTAGAATTCTTAATATTTATCATCACTGGCTGTAGTGGTTGGTGCATAATTTTGAATAATAGTGGTATTAACTGGTCCTTCTTGTAGGGGATGGATATTATCTGATCACAGACAGCATTGTTCTTTAAGATTGATCATGAAGTGTTCGTGACGATGAATGCAACACCATTCCTCTTGAATATGGTGTTCCTGGCATAGTAAACCATATTTTCTGATTTAAAATGGCCAATACAACTCCATTTTAGCTCACTTTTGTCTAGGCTATCAATCTTTATGCATTTTTGACAACTTCCAATTTTTCTGTATTCATACTCCCTACATTCCATGTTCTGATTATTATTGGACATTGCAACTGTTTCTCCTCATTTTGAGTCGTGCTCCATTAGTAAATGAAGTCCCAAAAGCTGACCTTCATCCCACCGTATGGTCAACTTTACTTTGAGGAGGTAGCTCTCCACCGTTCGTATTTTATGTGCCTTCCAACCTGACAAGTTCATCATCTGGCACTATATCTGACAATGTTCAACTGATATTCTTTTTTTTTTTTTTTAATGTTTTATTGTGAATTATATGATAGTTTACATGAGAGAACCTCAGTTCCATATTCATTCCATTGTATATCATTACATTGCCATGGTTCCAATCCCCTCCATGCATCGTCTTCCGACCAAAGGGCATATCCTAGAAGCCTGTGCTCTACCCTCCCCCCTCCCCCCTCAGTCTTCGGCCCACAGTTCCTCTTCCTCTCTGAATCCAAAGTCCCCCGTCACTTCATCCCTCCATGTCATCATCTCTGTCTCCATCTCAGGCATCCCCGGTTCTCTGGGTGGAGTCCCATTCTTGGCTCTTATCCATTTGTGGTCCCAGAGACCTCCGCTCCTAGACTGGAGAAATAATCGCTCTCTTCCTTGCTACAAAACATCTACCTTTGCATTTCCAACACTCACAATCCATCTTGATAACCATTATTCACTACAGTATCGCACGTTACCCATCTGTATTTCATTTCATCAGCTCCACCTAGACAAATTGGATAGTACTCACTGGTGATTCTGCCTTCCTCTATTCCCCCTAACTCTAGGTTCCCTCTTGAAAGCTTGTAAGCCAGTTACTTCTTGCCTTTGTAGTCCTTCCCTCCCCATTTGGATATCCAATGTCCAAGTTGCCCCTCTCTGTCTACTCTGTGTGTGGAGGGGGTGGGAACGTTTCTTGCTGTAAGGATTTGTTGCCTCTTTTGTGTCACTGCATTCGTATGCATAGGCCAAGTTCATCAGCTTGGATCAGCTCAATCTTCTTTCCGCCCCCACCTTCTTTCTTCTCCTGGTTGAGCTCTGATCATCCAGTCATCCAGTCCCTGTCACGTGGGTGTCATCTGCAAGTGCGGGTTTTCTTATGCACATGCCCTCTCTTCCCATCAGCCAGCAGGTCCATTCTCCACTTGAGTCCTCCGTGGCCACGTCACTGACTCTGGGTCCAGGAGTCCTCGGGTCTCCTCGCACTGCTTGCCAACCAGGTCCCCAACCGGCTCCACAGAAGCCCTCTGAATATTGTGAGGCTTAGCTCGCTGCTTCATTGCTGCCTTTACCCCATTACTCCCCAATGGTGATGCATGTGTTTACCAATCCGGGCATGCATTTCCACCGAGTCTCAGTTTTGTTTTGTTTTGTTTTTTTTGGGGGGGGGAGGCTACGTTGGTGGGACCCGACTGACTGCCCCAATGTCTTCTAGGGGAGCAACCCATTTGTTCCCATAGTAGCAGTCCATGTGTCTCCATTGTGTCGTATTTTTCCTGTAGGTCTTCCATTCGAGACGTATCTTTTTTCTTCTCACCATTCCAGGCTTGTCAGCTCGTCCCTTCAAGTGAGGATTTCTTATCTCTGGTGATCTGGATGTGGTTCTGGTTTCTACCTATAGTTTTATGTATTGCAAAGGCTCCGCAGAAAGCCTCGTTCACCGGGTGCACTGTAGCCCCGTTTTAGGTATTCCAATCAGTTAAAGGCAGAAGACGGACTTACAAGCCTTCTAGTGTGATGTTTCTGACTTTTCCTTTCTCTCCCCCTCCAGTGTCTACTCTATATTATAATGCAAGGGAAACCAAGATTCAAAAAGCAGTCAAGCATCTTAACACGATTCCCCACCCATTCCAACCATGGGTCAATCCCTGTATCTCAGAGCCCTGGAGCTCCAAGGCTGTGCACACATCATCCTTTATCTCTGTCCCACTTGGTCTGCCTAAACATGCCCTATTGTTCTCCCATCTGCCCCTTTTCTCCACTTCCCTCTCCCTCTCTGTATATTGCCCCCCTCCCCATCACCCAAGCTCTCCTGAGCCCAATCCCCACCCTGTGCTCCACCCTCCACCCTTCCCTCCACCCACCACCCATTTCCCAGAAACCAACAAAAACTTCCCCCTACCCCCCTTTAGAATAATTTTTTTTTCTCTTAGTCTTTTACAGTAGTGGTCCCAGGCAGTATTTCTCTTTTTGTGACTCACTAATTTCACTCAGCATAATGTTCTCAAGGTTCATCCATTTAACTGCTATTCTCAAGGTTTTCAGTGGCAAAAGAATCAGAAGTTGCCTGCCTATACTTCTTCCTAGTCTGCCTTAGTCTGGAAGCTCTGCTAAAACATGTCCACCATGGGTGACCCTCCCAGTGGCATAGCTTCCAGCATCACAGCAACATGAAATCCACCACAGTACTAAATGATGGATGAGTAATGGAAGACTATATCACCTTTATCCCACCAGTACCCTGTTCTGATGTACTGTATATTTCCTAGGGTACAATATATGTTTTTCTTATAAGAGATAAAAGGAAAGAGAGCTGAGCATTTAAAGAGGAACCTGTTACCACCAGGAAAGAATAGCTGGGAGCCTACTGCATCCTTTGGGCCTGGGGTCCCTGCACTACGAACCTCCTAGATCCAGGGAATGATTGAGGTCAAGACATATGGAGATTCCCAAAGAATTCCAGGCCTACAGATGGTGAAAGGAGATAAGGACCTTTCCCCAGAGCCAGTACTCTGAATTTGGGGTTCTAGTCATCTAAACTGTGAGAGAATAAATGGTTGTTAAAGCTATCAAATTGTGGTATTTCTGTTATAGCAGCACTAGGTAACTAAGCCACTAGGGTATAGCATTTAGTTTTTCGTCATTAACTATGATGAGCAGTGACATCAGAGGCTTCACTTTACAAGGAAACATTCCACAGGCAATTCACTAAATAAACAAACAAATGAAAAGTAACAAAAATAAAAACTCTGGGGAAATAAAATCCAGAGTTGCTACATCAAAATATTTAAATGCTGTGGGCTAATGTGTCAGACTGCAAAGTCATTTGAACTACAAGTTTGGTGATTCAAGCTCACCAGCTGCTCCTTGGAAACCCTATGCAGGGTTGCTATGGGTTGGAATAGACTCGATGGCACTTAACAACAACAACAACATTTGTTGTTATTAAATGCCACCGAGTTGGTTCCGACCCATAGCAACCCTGTATAGGGTTTCCCAGGAGCCGCTGCTGAGCTTAAACTGTCAACCTTGCAGTTAAAACTAACTTTGCAGCCTAGCACATTAACCCACAGCACCATACCAGGACTCCAAAATGCCCCAATTGTCAACAAAAAATTCTGAGACAGAAAAAAGTAGGAAAGCTATACATAGAACTATAAATTGCTTTGAGGAGGCCCAGATGTCTGATTTAACCAATAGAAGTCACATTAGTCACTAGGAAAATACAAATTAAAACAATAAAATACCATTTCATACCTACTGGAATGGTGACAGGTGGAGACAGACAATGACAACTATTGGTAAGAATGTAGAGAAATGGGAACTCTCATACATCACTAGTAGAAATTTTAAATGAAGCAGTGACTTTACAAGAGTTTGTAAATTTCTGTAAATGCTAAACATACATTTACTATGTGATCCAGCATTCTACTCCTAGATATACATCTCTTAAATTGAAAATGTGCCCCAACCAGACTTGTGTGAGAATGTTCACAGCAGTATTATACAATAACCCCAAAGTGGAAACAACTCAAATGTATAGCAACAGATAAATGGATAAACACATGTGCTATATCTATAAAGTGGAATATGATTCAATCATAAAAGTAAAGAAGTACTGATACATGCTGCAACATAGATGAACCTCAAGAACATTATGACCATTGAAAGAATCTCAACACAAAAGAACAAATACTTTAAGAGTCCATATATATGAAATGTCAAGAAAAAGCAAGTTTATAGAGACAAAAAATACATTATTAGTTGTCTGAATGTGGGTGAGAATGGAGAGTGACTGAAAACAGGAACCTGTTTTTTGGGAATGTGGGTAACAGAAATGCTCTAAAATTAAATTTTAGTGAAAGTTAACCAATTTTCTCAAGTTACTAAACATCATTGAAGTGTAATCATAAATGGTGAATTTTATGGCATATAAATTATACCAAGAGTGACTAGAAGAAATGATGAAATAAAAGAGTTGAACAGAAAATTTCAAAGGACAGCTTGAGGAGACAAAATCAAATATTATAATGAAATGTGCAAAGACCTGGAATTAGAAAACTAAAAGAGGAGAAAGTTAGCATTTCTCAAGCTGAAAGAACTGAAGAAAAAAATTAAAGCCATGGGTGGTAATACTGAAGGATTCTTTATGCACATTATTGAATGACACTGGAAACATCAAAAGAAGATGCAAGGAATACACGAAGTCCCTGTACCAGAAAGAATTGGTCAATGTTCAGTCATTTCAAAAGGTACCATATGATCAAGAACTGATGGTATTGATGGAAAAAGTCCAAGTAGTATTGAAGGCACTAGAGAAAAACAAGACTCCAAAAATTGATGGAATACAAATTGAAATATTTCAGCAAATTGATACACCACTGGAGGCATTCACTTTCTATTTCAAGAAATTTGGAAGGCAGCTACCTGGCCAACTGATAGGAAGAGATCCATATTTGTGCCTTTGTGAAAGGTCACTCAAAGAAATGAAGAAATAATAGAACAGTATCATTAATATCACATGCCAGTAAAATTTTGCTGAAGATAATTCAAAACACAATTGTAGCAGTGCATCAACAGGAAGCTTCCAGAGTTTCAAGCCAGATTAAGAAGAGGACGTGGAATTTGCTGATGTCAGGTGGATCTTAGCTGGAAGCAGAGACTACCAGAAAGATTTACCTATGCAAGGGCATTCGACTCTGTGGACCGTAACAAGCTATGGATAACATTGAGAAGAATGTTTCAAAATACTTAACTGTGCTCATAGAGAACAAGGGGATACTGAATGGTTTAAAATTAGGAAAGGTGTGTGTCAGGGTTGTATCCTTTTATTGTATTTATTCAATCTGTATGCTGAGCAAATAACCTGAATATATTATATAAAGAAGAATGTGGCGTCAAGATTGGAGGAAGACTCATTAACAACCTGTGATATGCAGATGATACAACCTTTCTTGCTGAAATCGAAGAGGACTTAGACTACTTACTGATGAAAATCAAAGCCTTCAGTATGGATTGCACCTTAATGTAAAGAAAATGAAAATCCTCATCACTGGACTAATAAATATCATGATAAATGGAGCAAAGATTGAGGTTGTCAAAGACTTCATTTTGTTTGGTTCACACATTCAGTACTTATGGAAGCAGCAGTCAAGAAATCATATGACTTACTGCATTTGTCAAATCTGCTGCACAAGACCTCTTGAAAGTGTTCAAGAGCAAAGGTGTCACTTTGATGACTAAGGTGATCCTGACTTAAGCCATGGTTTTTCAATCACCTTATATGCATGTGAAAGCTGGGCAGTGAATAAGGAACACTGTAGAAGAATTGATGCACTTGGATTGTGGTGTTGGCAGAGTATTAAGGGTGCTGTGAACTGCCCGAAGAGCAAACATGTCTTGAAAGAAATACAGCTAGGGTGCTTTTTTGGAAGCAAGGATGGTGTGACTTTGTCTGTCATACTTTGGACACGTTATCAGGTCCCTAGAGAAGGGTGTTATGCTAGCAAAGTGGAGGGTTAGCGGAAAAGTGGAAGATCTCCAACAAGGTGGATTGACTTAGTGGTAGCAACAATGGGTTCAAACACAACATTGGGAGGACGGCACAGGGCAGGGCAGGGTTTCTTTCTGTGGTGCATAGGGTCGCTCTGAGTTAGAACTGACTTGACTGAACCTAACAACAACAAATTCAACCTCAATAAATTTAAAATTAGTGTTTGGAAAGAATTGTTTAAGCTGATATTTGAAGGATAACAAAAATATGATTATATTATACTTTAATGTTGTAATTAAAATTTTCAAGTTGAGAAATTGATTCATAGTATCCACTTCTGTCATGAATTATTCTATTTCATGAAGAGATATTTACCACAACAGGCTGATAAAAAAAATTTGAGAGGTTGAGAAGTCAATGTTGTTAAAATCTGGTTTGCAGAAAAATGAAAGGTAAACCCCTGAATTTCAGAACCCATATTTTATAGCTCATTAATGCACAATCTTTTAAATGTTGGTTATACAAAATCATATTTTCCTTCTCTGCTTACAGTGAGCAATGCATACTGGTATATACCAAAAAATCCACAACCTGTTGCCATCAGACTGACTCACAGAGACTCACAGAGACCCTACTTATGATAGAGTAGAACTGTGCCCTAGAGTTTTGGCAGGGGGAATTACAATCTTTATGGAAGATCACCAGGCCTTGTCTTCAGTGCCATTGAGTGGATTTGTACCCCTAAATTTCATGTTAGTGATGCTGTTGTTAAGTGCTGTCGAGTTGATTCTGACTCACAGCGACCCTATGTGAAGTTTAGGTTAGTAGTTGCATGCAAACCATTTGCACCATCTACTTATAACCCCTTTGAAAAGCTATGTGGCTTAGCAAAGTAACTGTATGCATTCACCAAATAATGGTGGTGTGCCGCCAAGTCTGTTCTGATTCATAGAGCTCCTGTATGGGCTTCCGAGGCTATAAATCTTTATGGGAGCAAAAGGTCTCATCTTTCTCCTGCAGAGAGGCCAGTAGATTCAAACTTCTGACTTTGTGGTTATCAGCCCAACTTGTAACTCACCATGCTCCTTCACCAAGTAATAGCAATCCAAAAAATAAAAAGGAAAAAATAGGATCAAATAAGTTTATTTGAGTAACACTGTTATTAAGTGCCAGTGAGTTGGTTCCAACTCATAGCAACCCTGTATAGGGTTTCTGAGGAGTGGCTGGTGAATTTGAACTACTGACCTTGCAGTCAAAATGACTTTGCAGTCCAGTGCATTATCCTACAGTGTCACACCAGGACTTCTAGAACATCAAACAAGTGTAAAGTGGTCTAAATAGTCTTATGTGATCACTGTTCAAACTAATATTAACCTTATTAGAATGTGTATAGTGAATCAAATTCTAAATTCCAACTTATATTGTTATTGTTAAGTGCTGTTGAGTCGATTCTGACCCATAGTGACCCTGTATAGGGCTTCCAAGGAGCAGCTGGTGAGCTTGAACCACCAACCTTGCAGTTCAAATGACTTTGCAGTCTGACATGTTAGCCCACAGTGCCACACCAGGACTCCCCAACTTGTATTTTTAGTATATAATGCATCTCTCCCACCTACAATTCACTGGAAACAGGGTACCTCATCTTCAATTTACTGCAATCTGGGTGGGGATTAAGATCAGGGTTCAGGATGATAGATGGAAGATCTCCACAAACATTTCTGTGTAGGGGAATGGTTAACACCATTAGCTTTGCTACCTGCAACTTAGATCTTCAAAAAGTGGTCCTTTCCTTCCAAGAGGGCAACATCTCTTTTTTTTTTTAAGCAACTAAACAATAACAAAGACTTCACATGCATTCCCAGTTTCAGAGGGTCATGTTATGTTTTGATTTTCATGCACCATAGAGCAAAGGAATTAAGAGAGTCAGATCCTAAATGGAGATGGTAGTTTTGGAATTCTCTGGGAAACAGCTGAATAAATGGCATAGCCTGGTTATGCTAGAAACTGCCTAGTGATTATTCAACATTTGAGGGTACTTTATGGAATACGTTTCCAATGGTAGCCCAAGAAGACAATACTTGTTTATTGCATTGTGTAATCAAGTTGTTGATCAGTGCAAGTTGGTTCCAACTCATAGCGACTCTGTGTAGGGTTTCCAAGGAGTGGGTGGTGGATTTGAACCACTGACCTTGCAGTTCAAATCGACCTTGTGGTCCAGTACTTATTCTACAGCACCACACCCGTATTCCTAGAGTGTAACTTTTAATAATCATGCTAAAACAACCGTTAAGTGGAATATACTGGACCACAGGTCTGTGATTTGTTGTTTATTAGAATGAAAATTACTTATGTCTGACTTGGCTTACTGAAAATGAATGTAAGTAAGACCTTCAGAATCTGTCTATTAAAGAGCAGATATAAAAAAATAGAGAGATGATATTAACCAAGTATGAGCTTCAGAACAGGAATTCTGCTTTATGTACCAGATAGTACTGTTCCTGGTTGAATGGTCTTAGCTATCGATAATGAAAATCAACTTGATAAATGAAAAGCTATGCTTGGGGAGTGTACAGTGACTGTGTAGAATAAACACTGGACTTCAAACTTCAAGGCTGCCAGTTCAAACCCACCAGCCACTCTGTGGGAGAAAGATGAGACTTTCTGTTCCCAACATCAGCGGTTCAAGCTCACCAGCTGCTCCTCGGAAACCCTATACAGGGTCGCTATGGGTTGGAACCGACTCAACGGCACTTAACAACAACAACAAGTTGGAACCAACTCTACAGTACTTAACAACAGAGCTCTGGCTTCTGGTCACTGTAAAGTATGTGTAGAAATGCTTCACAGGAAAGGAGAGTGTACTGGGTTGAACACATCACCCACTACAAAAACCCCAACGGAGTTGATTCTGACTCATAGCAACCATATAGGACAGTAGGACTGCTCTTTCAGGTTCCCCACACTGTAGGTTTTACAGGAACAGACAACCTCATCTTCCTTCTGTGGAGTAGCTGGTGGGTTTGGACCCCTGACCTTGCAATTAGCACCCCAACACTTAACTCACAGCACTAGCAGGGCTCCTTACTGGGCTGAAATTTGATGCCCACTTGGAATCTGAGAATGTGACTTTACAAATCTTTTAATCCAATTTTTCCCATTAACTTTCTGAGGGTCCCTGGTAGGGTTTTTTGATTTTGTGTTTTGCAGATGCAATTAGTTACGATGAGATCATACTGGACTAGGGCTGTCCTAAATCCACTGACAGGTGGGTGTCCTAAGAAGGCCATGTAGACAGAAATACAGTCATGTAAAACGAGGGCAGAGACTGCAGTTGTGGTGCTACAACCCAAGGACCGCAATTACCAGAAGCTAGAGAGATCACAACAGGGCAGCTTTTCCCTCAGTCTTCAGAGGGAGCAAGGCACTTCCCACTGACACTTTAATTTCAGATTTCTATTCGACTGCATTAAACAAGACTTCAGAACTGTGAAAGAATTTGTTGTTTGAAGGCACCCAGTTTGTGGTAGTTTAAAAGGCAGTCCTGGAACACGAATGGAGGGAAGAAGGGAGCATTTGAAAAGCAATGCTCCCTGGGAGGAATAAAAGGTAGAGGCAGGGACTCCAAGGCTCTGACATCTGCACTTAGCCCATTCCTCCTGCGGCCTTCCACTCCTCAGCGGCCCACATCTTCCGCGTCCTGCAGGATCCAGGCTGCGCTCTAGAGCTAAGTTAAGAATGGCTCCAGTGTCCTGGGGACAGGACCAGATGACGCACAGGCGCTGATTTCCAAACTCCTGCCTAGAGGAGCCGTTGCTCGACCCGGAATCCAGTGTTCCTGCGGCTCTCGTTCGGGGTTCGGTGGACCCCACTCTGGAACATTTCCTGGACGGAGTTAGGGCCTGGTCTGGGGAAAGGCTGCTGGTGTCCCCGATGCCCAACACATTCAGGTGAGAGCAGGGATCCGGAAGCCAGGCGTCAAGGGGCAGCGAACGCCGCCTGTGTGCGCACGTACGCACGCACGCACGTTCGTCCCCACGCACGTTCGTCCCCGTGGCGCTAGCCCTTTCTTTGCTCACGAGTTCCAAGCCAGCGTCACAGGAGTCACACCCAACGTTGCGCGCTTTGCCCTGGACCGCTTCGACAGTAGTTAACGGAAACCTCTTAGAGGCACTGACTTTTTTCTTTTTTCTGAAGGAGTCCATCGTGAACGTGCAGAACAGCTCCTCATGGGCAGTTACCTGAGCCGGCCTCGTCGTCCACCTGTGCCTCCAGCTCTCCAGGTGGAGGATCTGCCGCAGAGGCAGAGGCCGGACCGCCTCCAGCCGGCACAGCTCACCCGCAGGGGACCCGTGGCTTGCCGGGTGCACTCGGCTGACGCTGCCTTCGGACTGGCGCGCAGGCTGTCCTACGAGGATCGCGTGGCTTCACCCTGTTGTCGCCGTCACCGCCGCCGTCGTTTTGTCGTTGTATATCGGAAGAGACTTCCGAATCAGCTGTTCCAGTGTTTCTTTCAGGGAGTCATTCCCTCGGCACTTCAGAGTGGCCATCAGAAAAAGCCGGCACTATCTGGGTGCAGCTCCAAGATGTTCTGTACCTCAGTGATCCTGAAGATGTCATCTACTAAGGAGAAATTGACTCTCGGTTGGGCACTGAAGCAGAGAGTTGTCTATATGTGGTCTTCACTGTCTGGTCACCTCCCAAACCCTTGTGTCAAGGAGACCCTGATGAGGGTCTTCGGAGAGAGAAGTCAAGTGAGAACGCAGGAAGAAGACTTGAAGATCCTTGGAGAAATCAAGAAAGGGCCAGTGAAGCAGGAGGAGGACCACATCATCACTGAGAGGCGGGACTGTCAGAGAAGAGATTCTGACGGCAGTGGTCATGTACAGTCTGCATTCAGGCCCCTAGTGGTCCATGGAGCCGTGTCTTCCTTCGTGCCTAGGCCTGGGCCTCTAAAGAGATACCTTCATCCCAACAGCTCAGAAGATAGTCTGTTTAAGATATCCCAGGCCCCTTTTATAAATCCATGTAGTAAACGTAATGCCATTATCAGTTCCTATAGCTCCACTCAAGATTTCCCAATAATGCAGAGATGTGGTCCAGGTACAACCAGATTCTCAGGCTCAGCCATAGTCTATCCGCAGGTACCTGCAGAGAAAGTGACTGAGGAAAGTCACCAATCTAGCACATCAGCTTCACTGGTACTAGAGAAGAAAATCCAGGGTGAAAAGATTTTAGATACTACCTCTGGACAGAAACAACACTTGGGAAATTGCTTATCCACACCAGACAACCGCTCCAGGCCTCCTAAACGCAAGATTCCTCTGCTGCTGCCCTGCAGGCGAGGAGATCCACTGATCATGCCCCCAGCTCCCCAGCTAGGTTATCGAGTCACTGTTGAGGACTTTGACTTGGAGAAGAAAACTGCGATCCAGTGGATCAACAAGATCTTGAAGGGTAAGACTGAGACAATCTCAGACCACTGTATCACGCAGTCTTCCTCTTCTTCCAACCTGCCTTCGGTAGGGATTACTACTCCAGAGCCAGCTTCTCCAACTCCCAGCATTAATTCACTGCAGAAGAGCTTAAGGAAGATGCAGAATTCCCCAGGCCCAGTGGCCTTCCCATAATTTGCTAGAGTGGCCTTTTTTTTTTTTTTAAACTTTTTATTGTGACTTGAACAAAGGTTTACAGAACAGATCGTCAATTTTACATTCAACAAATCATATACTTCACTTCATTACAATGATTGCAATCCTCTTTACGTACCCTCAGTTAACAGTTGTAGTTGTTAAGTGCCATGGAGTCAATTCCAACCCATATAGACCCTGTATAGGATTTCCAAGGAGTAGCTGGTGAGCTTGACCCACTGATCTTGCAGTTTAAATGACTGCAGTCTGACGCATTAGCCCACAGTGCCACACCAGGACTCCTGTCAGTTAACAGTATTTACCTCTTTTCCCTTTAAATATTGTCTTTAACTCTTGTACTCCGCCGTTTCTTCTGCTACTTTCATCTTTCCTCTGCCAACTTCCCTCTTATTATATATTGCTTGCCCTGTCATCCATGTTAACGTGTCTACCTTCTGTTGTTAAGTGCTGTCGAGTTGATTCCGATTCCTATTAGACCCTGTACAGGTTTCTGAGGAGCGGCTAGTGAGTTTGAATTACCAACGTTGCTGTTCAAACTAACCTGTGGTCTAGTGTTTTATCCTGCCGTCTCATCAGGACTCCACAGGCATTCTTACTTGACTCCCTCCCCTAACCATCATTTGTTGTTGTTAAGTGCCGTGGAGTTGGTTCCGACTCATAGCGACCTTGTACAGGATTTCCGAGG
>NW_006408968.1:804628-808526 GCF_000296735.1 Chrysochloris asiatica
CTGGTAGTTTCAAACTGCTGACCCTGAGGTTCACAGCCCGATTTGTAACCATCATAGAATGTTTCTTTTATCAAAACCTTTTCTTAACTTTTTACAACAGTGGTGTCATACAATATTTGTCTTTTTGTGATTGACAAATATCTGTTACTGTTACATGCCATCAAGCTGTTACCGACTAAATAGCGACCCTATGCACAGTAGAATGAAACACTGCCCAGTCCTGTGCCAACCTCACAATTGTTGCTGTATCTAATATCTAGAGTGGTCATTTCTATGGGCTGCTTGTTTCAGTTTTCCCTGAGTCTTGTCTTTACTACACTTGATGTTAATAAAAATGGTACCCTTTTCTACTGATGTCACTAGGGAGGTACAAGGGTACTGCACTGGGTGACTGTCAATCAGAGTAACACCAAAATTGCTGTCTATAAACTTCATGCACAATTTAGCAGAAATTTATTATTTTTATAAAAATAACTCTGTAGTTTGTTATATATAGAGAGATAGCTTATTGTTACGTGCCATTGAGTTGGTTCTGTATCCTACTGACCCTGCTTAGGGTTTCCAAGGAGCAGCTGGTGAGTTTGAACCACCAACCTTGCTGTTCAAACTGACCTTGCAGTCTAGCACATTAATCCGCAGCGCCACACCAGCTCTCTGCAGATAGCTTACATGTATCTATATACCTTTAATGCTACAGCTCGATACTAATTTACTTTTTGAACCTTCTAATTTGCTCCATTCAATGCTGTCATCAGTATTGCCCAATTACAATGACTGTTTGAATTACATGGTTTTGTCTTTACTTGCGACAAGCAAGCACTGTTGTTTTCCTTGCTGTCTGTGTTATTACAGTCCCCGGTTTTACCAAATTTTCTGGTGTTTTAGCTTCAATATTGTGGTAATCAGTATTTGAGAGACTGGATCAGTAACTTTTTTGAGAATGAAATAGTCATTTAAAAAGAAAGAACAAAAAGTCTTCCACTCAGTTACTAATAACTAATTATGTACTTCAATGTAGAAAGATTTTATAAAACAATCCTTTAGTATTCATATAATCTAAAGAAATAACATTTAAGCAGTTTACAACTACATGCTGTTCTATGCTTAAAATTGATACTGAACATTATGAGGGAGTCTGTATGGAGGCATTTCCTGGAGGGTGTGGGAATGACACCAGGAATGATAACAGTGTTTTCCCTGCTCCACCAGGGGCTTAATTTCCCATTACAGGCTGTCCCGGGTTATGAACATCTGACGTAAGGACAACTTATACTTGCCCTGTGTTGTTGTTGTTGTTAAGTGCTGTTGAGTCAGTTCTGACTCATAGTGCCGCTATCTAGGGTTTCTGAGGAATGGCTGGTGAGCTTGAACCACTGACCTTGCAGTTCAAATTGACTTTTTGGTCCAGTGCTTATACTACAGCACTACATCAAGGGTCCTTGCCCTTTAATGTTGTGTGAATTTGTGATCACTTTGAAAGGATTGAACCAATCTTTACTCACATCAAATTCTTCATTACAATTACTTTGATTTGATGCAGGTGCAGCTTTTAGATCATTAAAAAGGCTTCAACCTTTTCTTGCACTAAAGTAAAGCTAAATAGGAACCTTATACACCTGTTCTGACTTACCTTCAAATTCTTAAAGATACACTGAGGTACGGATCTCGTTTGTAACCCTGGGAACCTTCACTGGTTCCTTGTAGGAAGTGATCTTGAATCCAGTTTTGTTCTTGGGGGAACCCATAGAGCTGCTCTTGTATGCCCAGTCCTCCACCAACTCCTTCCTCAGATACACACAGTCACACTTCCATCCTTTTATCTGTCAGATTTGCTGCCCCTAAAAAATTGAGACGCTTGATGTTGTTAGAAGCTTGCAGTTGGGTTTTGGACCAATTTTCTTCCCGGCGGGAGGAGGCAGGTGCCCACTGATGTTAATTGCCTCTTCCTTTTGCATTTGATTAACTTTTTTAGACTGAATACATGACTGTTTTTGTTAATTTGCTAAATGTTCATGTGTCTTTTGGTTTCGAATCAACAATGGAGGAAGAATTGACTTGTATGTCTGGTGATGTGTTGACTCAGACTAAAAACTGTGTTGTTTTGTATTCAATGGGTAGGCAAGTAGTACCACTTTATTAGGTCTGTATGTGCTGATTCCTGGTTTATGTTTTGAGTGTATGAGATGGCAAGTCATACAGGCCTAGTTTATGCTAGGAAACGATACTTGACAATTTTAATACTTTTTAGTTTTTGAATTTAATAGAATTTTAGACTTACAGGAGTTTCAAAAGTAGTACAGAGACTTCCTAAGTAATCTTTACCAAGTGTCTCCTTATGTTAACATCTTACGGAACAGTTACTGAAACCAGAAATTAACATCGGGACAATACCATTACAGCACAAACTTTAATTGGATTTTCCCACTTTTTCTAGTTAAGTCTTTCTGTCACAGCGTAAATCCAGAATCCATATTGTATTTCGTTGTCATGTCATCTTAGTCTCCTCCAAACTGTGGGAGTTTATCTAGTCTATAATGTCACCTGTGAAGAGTAGTCAGTATGTATTTTGTAGTATCTATCCCTTCATCTGATGTTTTCTCATGATTATAATGTTAGGATGATTTTTTAGATTACTTCATCAGAGGCTATGTACCTTTCTCAGCACATCATATCAGGAAGTACATAATATCCATGTGTCAGCATCAGCTAACATTTTTCCTGCCCTAGTACTGGAGTCAAAGGAGCTCTGGTGGCATAGTGCTGGTAACCACAAAGTCAGCAGTTAGACTCCACCAACTGCTCTGTGGGAGAAAAAGGAGGGTTTCTGCTCCTAGAATGATTTACAGCCTCAGCAACGCTAGACAGGATCACTATGAGTCAGAACCGATTCAGTGACACACAGCAGTAGCAGTCCTGTGTCAACTGCTCGCCAAGAGGTAATCATAGCTGCAAGGTATAAGGTTTAGCTCACTGGTTCCCTATAGATGTTCAATTATTTCTGCACCACTACCGTTTCTCCTTTATACAAAATGAATTGGGTGTGTTTTTGTAGATCTACTTCTGAGTCTTATATATCTTCCCATTAATCTATGTATCAATTCCTTCCCCAGTACCACATTCTTTTAATTACTTTAGCTGTATAGTAAGCCTTAACATCAAGAAGTATAATTCCCTTCATCTCATTTTTCTTTTTAAAAATTGTTTGGGGGCATTCCAGGACTCTTTCTCTTTCCATATAATCTTAGAATTATCTTGTCTATGCTTTCAGAAACCTTGGTAAGATTTTGATAGGAATTGTATTAAGCCTATAGACAAATCTAGGGATAATAACATCTTTATTATGTTGAGATTTCCTGTTCATGAATCTGGTATTCTCTCCAAGAATTTATGTCTTTTTTGATTTCTTTAATCAGCATTTTGCAATTTTCATCATATATAACCTATATATTTTGTTAGATTAATCCCTAAGGGTTGTGGGCTCGATCCCCACATTGAGCATGTGGTTTGTTTGAAGTCCTAGTGTGGCACTATAGGATAAGTATTGGACTGCTAACAGCAAGGTCGGTGGTTCAAATCTACCACTCACTCCTTGGAAACCATATTCAGGGTTGCTATGAGATGAAACCAACGCAACAGCACTTAGAAACAACAACAATCCCTACGTATTTCATTTGTTGGGAAGCAATTATAAATGGTATTGTGTCTTTGCTTTTGATTTCCACTTGTTCATTGTTGGTATGACAAGCTATGGACAACATTGTGAAGTATGAGTATTATGGAACACTTAATTGTGCTTATGAGGAGTTTGTACATGGACCAAGAGGCAGTTGTTCAAACAGAACATGAGAACACTGAATGGTTTAAATTAAGAAAGGTGTATGACAGGGTTGTGTTCTTT
>NW_006408968.1:809816-810365 GCF_000296735.1 Chrysochloris asiatica
TTAGCTGTACCTTGTCTTAGTCCCTCCCAGCTTGGTGTGAAGCTCCTCCCCTAAATAAAACAGAGGCGCAGGCCAGCCCAGGTGTGCATTACAGGTTGGAGGGCATGCAGTACAGTTTGCAGGGCAGTGCGTTGCTGCCTGTAGAGGCCACGATGCCTGTAGTCTCAAGTCTGCCCACCAGTGATGCATCCACCCTGGTTTCGGGGTGTCTCTTTGTCTCCTTCCTTTTGTCTTTCTGTGTATTCTTTTGCTATCCCTATCGCTGCCATATCTCCCCTCCTCGTGAACCAAACACTCGTGAACAACACAACTATGTCGAGGCCAGTCCCCGACACCCAACAAGATGGATTGACCAATGGCAGCATCGATGGACTCAAGTGTGGCAAGAATAGTGAGGTTGGCCCAGGATCAGGCAGTGTTTCGTTCTGCTGTGCATAAGGTAGCTATGGGTCAGTACCGACTCGAAGGCATCTAACAAGAACAACAACAAACCCAAGCCATGATATTTTCAATAACCTCATATGCATGTGAAAGCTGGACAGTGAATAA
>NW_006408968.1:810729-817561 GCF_000296735.1 Chrysochloris asiatica
GTGACCTACTGAACTCACTAACTAGATCTAAGAGATTTTTTGTTTTTGTTTTAAGATTTCTTTGGGCTTCTCTATACAGTCATGTTATTTGCAAATAGATAGATAACCTTTGTCGAGTTGGCTTTGACTCTTAGCAACCTCAACTTCCATAAAACAAAACAACACCCATTGTGTGCCTATTGTGCCAATCTATTTCACCAAGGGTCTCTCTCACCCTGACTAGCCCCCTACTTCACCAAACATGATGTCCTCCTCAAGCGATCAATCCCTCCTGATGATGTGTCCAAAGCAAGCCAGTTGGACAGTGTTCTGTTGTGATCCAGAGGTTTTCATTGGCTAATTATCATGCCTTTCTTCCTAGTCTTTCTTAGTCTGGAAGCTCTATCAAAACCTCATGGTATTTGAAATAAAGCAGTGTCCTACTTCAACATCACAGAAACATGTAAGCCATCACAGTATGACAAACTGACAGATGGATGTTGGCATCTGAAAATCGAGACAGTTTTATTTCCTCTTTTAGGATCTGAACAACTTTTATTACATTCAATTGTATTATTGCAGTAGCTAAAATTCATTACTGTGTTGAAGAAGAATGGTAAGAGCAGATGTCCTTGTCTTATTCCTAATCTTAGAAGGGAAGCAGTTAGTCTTTCACTTTTAATTATGATGTTTGTTGTTGTTAAGTGACCTTGAGTTGGTTTTCGCTCATAGCAGCCCTGTAGCCTGTATAGGGTTTCTGAGGAGCAGCTGGTGGGTGTGAACTGCTGACCTTGAGTTTAGCAATCCAGTGCTTATCCTACAGTGCCACTCCAGGACTCCAATTATGATGTTAGCTTCAGATTTTTCGTAGATGCTCTTTGTGAGGCTGAGACTGTTCTTTATTCCTAGTATACTAAGGATTGTTAATGAATTTGGTCAATTTGATTTCTGTGTAAATTGATATGATCATATGATTTTTCTTCTTTGGTTTGTTGATATGACAGATTACAATGATTGATTTTAGAATGTTGTAATAGTCTTGCATACCTGGAATAAATCCTTCTTTGATATATATTTTATATATTTTATATATTTTATATATTTTATATATTTTATATATTATTGGATTTGATTTGCTAAAATTTTGTTGAGGACTTTTGCATCAATGTTCATGAAAGATATTGGTCTGTAGTTCTTCTTTTGTTGTTTTGTTATTGTAAGATGAGTTGAAAAATGTTCCCTTGTTTCATATTTTCTGGGTTGTTGTTGTTAAGTGCCATAGAGTAGGTTCCAATTCATAACGACCCTGTATAAGGTTCCTAAGGAGTGGGTGGTGAGTTTGAACTGAAACCTTGTGGTTCAAATTGACCTTATGATCGAGTGCTTACCCTACAACGTCACACTCTTCATGGAATGTTTGGTAAATACTACAGTGAAATTATCTTGGTCTGGAGATTTCCTGTTTATTTTGAAGATACATAATTATAGATGCAATTTATTTAAGAAATATTTATAGGATTTGTCAGGTTATCTATTTCAGCTTGGCTTAATTTTGGTAGTTTGTGGTTTTTGAGGATTTGCTCCATTTCTTCTAAGCTGTTGAACTTATAAGTGTAAAATTGTTCAGAATATTCCTTTGCTATCCTTTTAATGTACACAAAATCTGTTGTGATATTCCCTATTATGTTGTTGTTGTTAGGTATCATTGAGTCAGTTCTGACTCATGTGATCCTATATTCAACAGAACCAAACACTACCTGGTCCTGTGCCACTCTCACAGTTGTTATGTTTGAGTCCACTGTTGCTACTACTATATCAATCCATCTCATTGGGGGAACTTTCTCTTTTTCCCAGAGCCCTCCACTTTACCAAGCATGATGTCCTCCAGGGATTGGTCTCACCTGACACCATGTCCAAAGTAGGAGAGATGAAGTCTCACCATACTCATTTCTAAGGAGCATTCTGACTGTACTTCTCCCAAAATTGATGTGTTTATTCTTCTGACAATCCATGATACTTTCAATATTCTTCAACACTCTAATTCAAATGCATTATTCTTCTCTGGTCTTCTTTCTTATTCATTGTCCAACTTTCACATACATATGAGGCCATTGAAAATACCCTGGCTTGAAGCAGGCACATCTTAGTTCTTAAAATGATATCTTTGCTCTTTAACCCTTAAAGAGGTCTTGTGCAGCAGATTTACCTAATGCAGTACTTGTGTCTTCTATCAGTCATGCTAAAGATTTACTGATTACTTTTTTTTAATTTAAAGAAATCACTTTTTGTTCCATTAATTTTCTCTATTCTTTATTTTCTTTTTCATTGATTTCTGTTCTTGTTTTTAATCTTTCTTATTTCTGCTCACTTTACATTGATTCTGCTGTTCATTTCCTAGTTTCTAGATGTAAGGATTTAGATGGCTGATTTCTTTTGTTATATAAGTCCTATCCCCAAATCAGTTTAGTTCTACCTTTTCTAACCAAAATTGCATATTGTTTTTCTTTCTCACAAGGCCTCAAGCACAGTCCAACTATTCATGAACTATGCCCATGGTTTTCTATTGTTATTTAGACATTTGCATTCTTAAAATGGGTAAGCAAATTAATTATAATATTATATAATGACACATTTATCCCCACTTGTCTGTCAATTTATTATACCGTGGTGGTTTGCATGTTGCTGCGATGCCACCATCACATCAGATACCAGGAGGGTCACACATCGTGGACAGGTTTCAGTGGAACTTCCAGACTAAGAACAGAGGAGGAAGAAGGAATAGGCAGTCCATTGATGAGGGATTAGCCCCTGAAATCCATATAAATAGCAGTGAAACATTGTATGGCATAGCTCTGGAAGATGAGGCCTTCAGGCTGCACCAAACCAAACCCAATCCAGAATAGAGTTGTACCAAGCCCAACCCAGAATTGAGTTGGTTCTTATAGTGACCCTGTATAAGGTTTCTGAGACTGTAAATCATTAGAGGAACAAAAAGCCTCATCTTTCTCCAACAGAGTGGTTGGTGAGTTTGAACTGCTATCCTTGTGGTTAGCAGTTCAGTGCTTATTCTACAGCACCACTAGACTGCTTCCTCGGCTGGAAGGCACTCAAAATACAACTGGGGAAAAGCTGCCTCCTCAAAGTAGAGTCACCTTTAAATGATGTGGATGGAGCAAAGGACATTTTCAGGACCATATCTGCTGATGGGGGCATGGCCCAAAATAAGAAGAAATAGCTACAAACATTCATTTATAATCAGAATATGGAATGTCCAAATTTTGGATCTAGGAAAAATTGGATGTCGTTACAAATGAAATGGGAACACATAAAGATTGATATTCTAGGTACTGTTGTTGTTTTTAATTGTCTTCTAGTTGGTTCTGACACATAGAGACCCTGTATAGGGTTTCTGAGGAGTGGCTGGTGTGTTTGAACTGATGACTTATGGTTAGCAGTTCAGTGTTTATACTACTGTGCCACAGCATTAGGGAGCTGAAATGAAATACTGGCCATTTTGAATCAGAAAGTCATATGGTTTACTATGCTTCATTGTTATCATTCAGTGCCATTGAGTCAGTCCTGCCTCATGGCAACCCTGTATAGGATTTCCGAGGAACAGTTGGTGGGTTTGAACTGCTGACCTTGCAGTTCAAACCAACCTTGAGGTTGAATGCTTATTATGTGGAGCCGCACCAGGACTTCCGGCCAATGCAGTCGGCTGACCCTTTGCAGGAGGCCCAGGGCCATCTTGTCAGATGTCAGTGGCAGAGTTAGTTTGACCTGTGACTCCGTGTGCACATGTGTGACAAGGTCTGAGGTGCACAATGTTACTATGCTGGCAATGATATATTCAAGAGGAATAGTGTCCCTTTCATTGTCACAAGGAACATTTCAAGATCTATCTAGAAGTAAGTGCTATCTGTGATGTCATTGATATTGTTAAGTGTTATTGAGTCAGTTTCAACTCAGCGACCCTATATAGGGTTTTGGAGGAGTGGCTGGTTGGTTTGAACTGTCAACCTTGTGGTTAGTAGTTCAGTGCTTTTCTGACAGTGCCACACCAGGACTAGGACTTCTGTGATAGGACTTTAAATATATATAAAAATATACATATACACTTATAAAGAAGTCCAGTTAATACAATTATTATTCAAATTTACACACCAACTACCTAAGCCAATGATAAAGAAACTGAAGACTTACACCAATTTCTTCAGTCTGAAATTGAATAAAAATGCAATTAAAAAGCAATGATAATTTCTGGTGATTAGAATGAGAAAGTTGGAAACGTAGGAAAGCTCTGTAGTTGGAAAATAAGGCCTTGGTGATAGAAATGACATTGAAGATTGAATGATAGAATTTTGTAAGACCAATGACTTCTTTATTGCAAATACTCTTTTGCAACAACATAAATAGCAACTGTACATGTGGCCCTTGCCAGCTGGAATACACAAAATCAAACTGACTACATCTGTGGAAAGAGACAATGGAGAAACTCAGTATCATCAGCCAAAACCAGGACAGAGGCCAACTGTGGAACAGATACCAATTACTCATATGCAAGCTCAAGTTGAAGTTGAAGAAAAATAAAACAAGTCCACTAGAGTCAAAAATGACCTTGAGTGTATCCTATCTGAATTCAGAGACCATCTCAAGAATAGATTTCATGTGTTGAACACTAGTGACAGAAGATTAGGGGAGTTGTGTGATGGGATAAGGAATATCCTACAGGAAGAAGGCAAAAGATCATTAAAAAGACAGGAAAGAAACAAAAAAGACCAAAGTGATGCCAGAAGAGACTCTGAAGCTTGCTTTTGAACATAGAGTAGTGAAAGTAACTGGAAGAAATGATGCAGGAAAAGAGCTGAATAGAACATTTCAAAGGACAGCATGAAAAGACAAAAGAAAGTAGTATAATAAAGTATGCAAAGACTTGGAGTTAGAACACTCTTGGCATTTCTCAAGTTGAAAGAACTAAAGAGAAATTTCAAGCTTCGAGTTGAAATAGTGAAGGATTGTCTGAGCAAAATATTGAATGGTGAAGGAAACATCAAAAGAAGATAGAAGGAATACAGAGAGTTACTGTACCAAAAAGAATTGGTCAACATTCATTCATTTCAGGAAGCAGCATATCATCAAGAACTGATGGTACTTAAGGAAGAATTCCAAACAGCACTGAAGGCATTAGGGAAAAACAGGGCTCCAGGAATCAACAAACTACCAGTTGAAATGGTTTAACAAACTCAGGCAGCAATGGAAGCAATCACTAGTTCTATGTCAAGAAATTTGGAACACAGCTACCTGGTCAACTGACTGGAAGAGATCCATTCCAAGGAAAAGTGACACTACAGAATGCAGAAATTATCAAACAATACTGTTAACATCATAGGAAGTAAAATTTTATTGAAAGTAATTGAAAAATGGTTGCAGAAATGCATTGACAAGGAGCTGCTAGAAGTTCAAGCCAGATTCAGAAGAGGACAAGGAAGACGGGATAGCATTGCTGACGTCAGATGGATCTTGGCTGAAAGAAGAGAATGCCAGAAAGATGTTTATTTGTGTCTTATTAACTGTGCAAAGGCATTTGACTACGTGGATCATAATACACCAAGGGTAACATTACAAAGAATAGGAATTCCAGAACACTTCATTGTACTCATACAGAACCTGCATATAGACCAAGAAATAGCTGTTCGACCAAGGAGATACTGGAAGGCTTAAGATCAGAAAAGGTTGTGTCAGGGTTGTATCCTTTGACCATATTTATTCAATCAGTGTGCTAAGCAAATAATCCGAGAAGCTCTGGACTACATGAGAAGAACATGACATCAGGACTGGAGGAAGGCTTATTAACCTAAAAAATACAGATGACACAACTTTGATGAAATTGAAGAGAACTTGAAGCACTTACTGATGAAGATCAAAGAATAAAACCTTCAGTATGAATTACAACTCAATGTAAAGAAAACAAAAACCCTTACAACTGGAACAGTAAACAACATCATGATAAATGGAGAAGAGGTTGAAGTTGTCAGGGATTCCATTTTACTTGTATCTAAATCAACACTCATGGAAGCAGAAGTCAAGAAATCAAATGCTCTATTCCACTGGGCAAATCTGCTGCAAAAGACCTCTTTAAAGTGTTAAAGAGCAAAGATGTCACTTTAAGAACTAAAATACACCTGACTCAAGCCATGGTATTTTTAATTGCTTCATATGCCCGTGAAAGCTGGATAATTGATAAGGAAAACTGGAGAAGAATTGATGCATTTTAATTATGATGTTGGTGAAGAACATTAAAAAGTATCATGGACTGCCAGAAAAACAAATCTATCTGGGAATAAGTACAGCTAGAAGCAAAGAGGGTGAGACTTTGTCTCATGTGCTTTGGACATTTTATCAGGAGAAGGACATCATGTTTGGTGAAGTAGAGAGCCAGCAAAAAGGAGGAAGGCCCTCAAGATTGATTGACACAGTGGCTGCAATGATTAGTTTAGTTAAAATAATGATTGTGAACATGGTACAGGACCAGGCAGTGCCATTCTGTTGTATATTGGGTTGCTATGAGTCAGAGCTGACATGATGGCACCAAACACTACCAAAAACTATAGTGATACATTTCTGGTGTCATTTTTAAAATGTTCTATTATGTTCTCTGGCTGGTGGTGGCTGTGTACTGTTGTTATGCCCAGAATTCAGGGTCCCCAAAGACCACCCAGGAGCCGTGTACCGATGCAAATACATAAGGGTTGTTTAATCAAGCTCGAGCCAGGTCTCTAACCTTATCCGACATTTCGGAATAGGTAAAGAGCCCCGAATTCATTGTCTGCAGGGTTTTTATAGAATTTTCAAA